>NC_048414.1:3432832-3466059 GCF_013103735.1 Etheostoma cragini | reverse complement strand
AACCTTACACAGGAACCATCCATACCAGACACACTTTCATCAGTTAGGCCCTAGGATATAGTGGATTCTGTAAATGATCCATAATAAGGCAAATACAGGCGCATGTACAAGGAGTTGATGCTGAGTAATATGTACCTCCACCAGTTTTTATCAGGCTTAAGCCCCAGCTTTTTTCCCCATATATGGTTTTACCAGAAATAAGAAGACAATTATGAAGAAAGAAGGTTATTGATGAAATTGTGTTTTATGATTCTGGGGGAGCGTTATATTCTCTTACAGAGTTTTCTCAAGCAGTTTAGAAAAAGTTGTAAAGTAAGTTTGAAGTTATGCAACTGAAAGTATTTAAATAGACCATGTTTGGCAGCGTGCATTTTAATGTAAAGCACATTGACTTTACTTGTAGAAAAATGTCCTTTAAAATAAAATATGCCAAATAGAAACATCGATCTTTTCAGTTCATAATGACATTGACACACAAGCCAATTTAATAGCTTGACAAAAATTTTAACCTTATTTAGATTACATGTCATTTAGCAGACGCTTTTATCCAGGTTACACACCTCTGGAGAAACTAGGGGTTAATGCCTTGCTCAGAGACACATTGGTTGATGTATCAGAGTTGGAATTCAACCCAGATCTCCCACACCACAGGCATGTGTCATTTCCACTGCGCCATCACCGCCAACAAAACAAAAGTAAATAAAATATTTGTATTGCCTCCAAACACAACACAGTAATACCAACATACTACTAATAGATACTGTCATAAATCTTTCTACAATAATTCACTAGTGTCATTTATGCATGTTGCATAAAACCACTTATAACACCACAACCACTACATTTATAGATGCATCTTATTCGGCATATTATTTTGAGAATTGGAAATGCCACAGAACTTACCCGCCAGTTCTGTATCAGTCTGGAAACGTGGTAAATACAGTATACTCCATATAAACTCTATACCAAACCAAACTTAATTCACTTTTTTAAGTTTAATTTTTGTCCCTAGTCTTTGAAAGTCTTTTTTTTGTCTTTCACAGTACGCTGTTTAATCGAGTGCATGTATAAGGCAGTTCTCTTGCCTGTGAGTCTGTTGGCCACTTCGGATCAGCTGTGTGCCCGGTCACACCACATTCTATGAATTACATTTAATAATCACGGACAAGCTGTGTTGATAATATTGACCTTTGGGAGAGCAGTTTTTGTAACAAGATGATTGATTCACAGAGGTCAAGGCAAAATTGGTTGAAGCAAAAAGTGTGACTGCCCTCAATCAACTGCGTTGGTAGCATGAAAGGAAAACAAATCTTGATTCATTGAGTAAGCATATAGATAGACTTTAGCTAAGCTTCATCTGTTAAATATGGTATGTTTGCTCTTCGTGTGGTTAGCGATCAAGCGCAAGCAACACATGATTGAGATTCACTTTACCACTTCCTGTCGTGACCACACAATCATCCTAGCCACACTATAACAACATGTAATAAACATTTTCTAAAAACCTAATATATTGATTTAGGATGTATTTTTAGCAGGACAATACGCATTAATTAACATTTCTGGAAATCCGGCAAACAGTAGACCAAGATACCTTGAAGGCATGTCTTCATGGTGATAGGAAACCGGATCACCCAGGTAAAAACCCCCACAAACATGGTAGAACATGCAAATTCCACACAGAAAGGCCCTTCCCAGACCCGGGATCCAGTGTTCATTTCGTCAGACGAGACAACACTAAATATATTTGTCAACAAACTGTTTTCCATGTCTAAGACGAGACGCTGACGAGACTCCACCAATATCCAAAAGCGTTGACTAAGACTGACTTAACATGCATTATTGTTAATAAAAAAAGACCACAAGGTTTTGCATGAAATAAAAACTAAGATTGGACTCCGTAGTGCCAACTTGCTGTGAGACAGCAGTGCCAACTACTGCTCCACCATCTCGCCTTTTAATTGTCTCTTATGGGTTAACAACAGGAAAAACATGTTTTGTTTTTTTTAGCTAAACTGTTGATCCACATGTTTTGCTCCTCTCCAAGTTTACTGTAGGCCAAATGGGTTCATAGAGCTTTGATTTATTCACGCCCAGGGCACAGGCAGGGTGCCACTGTTCTCTCTCGGATCAAGAACAGCGAAGAGGCTTTGTAACAGTGTGAAAGAAACACCTCATTTATCTCATTGATCCCTCGATGCCTCAGGCAATTAGTAATTACTGACAATAATAAACAATCAAAAAGATGTATTTGCTCCACAGGGAAGCTCTTTTTAATGTTAAATGATCCCTATGTATAATTTATGAAACAATTGTAGATTTCAGACTTTCATTCTACATCAGCCGTTTTCTTTACAAACAAATGACAGTGGATTCATATGAATACGTTTTGGAACTCAACACACCACACTGTAAAACAGCTGTGACCAAACAGCTGAGTTGATATGGTATGTTTCACATTTCGTGTAGAATGCATGCACGATGTGACAAGTTAGTAAAATAATAAAGAGCAATCAACATGCCAAATCTAACAGCTTTTTAGCTGATTCTGGCTCTGGTACATAACACTTGTGGTATTAAGCAATACCAGGTACAGTTTGCCAATATACTGGAAATGCTGGCACGCATGTGTTCAAGGTGCAGTAAGCAATGCTGTGCAAATATTGTTGATAGTCAACCCTTCAGAAGCTCTGCCCCCAGATTAATGGACAGATAACTACTGACTCCCATGCTGCCCCACCCCCGTTCTGTCAATCTGTCCCTGTGTGTTGCCGATTGGCTGAAACAGTGATTTATGGTGCATGCACTCCTTTCTGTCTGTTTTCACAGTCAGGGATTCTTTTTTAAAACAACGTGAGAGAAAGACATGAGGAAATGCACCCCCCACCCCCTCCCTTCGTAAAGATTGTGTAAAAATCCATAATCATGTTAGTTGTATCTTGTGCAAGGATTTAAAGTAAACTAATTATTTTTGAGTACCATAAAACCCCAATGCTTAAATTTTGCTCCTGATGCCGACATTCGTGGGAAAAATAGCTCCTATACTGTTTATATGATTGATGTTTGAAGGTTGCTTAACAATTCATGTCATAGCAAGTGAAGTGTATGTTTGTGGTTCTTGCCTCTTGAGTTCAACATCCCTATGAGTTTTTCAAAGCATTCTTTTAAAACTGATGTTTATTTAATTTCCTGCAATGTAATCCTCTGCAGATGAAAGTATTTTAATCTCTCAATGATAGATTTAGTGTTGCAACTTTGTGGTTACTTTGTCCTTATGTAATATATGTGGGTGTATGTGTGTGAAAAATTGTAATTGCCAGCTCATACTGACTCACCCACTGACTCACACAAACACCTGACTTGTTTAGCCTCAGGTGCTAAAAGTGAACTGTGGCTCAACAGCTCATTTGAGGTCTGTGTTAAAGAGGCTGTATTCAAAATACTGAAAAATGCCAGCGGACAGGGCATTGGTCTCATACACCTCTCACAGACCCTTCCCCAGTACGTAAAATACCTCCGTTTTTTCACAGCCATATGCATGCACAACTGGACCAGATTACAACACAGGGAGACTTCATTCTCAGTTCAGGATGCTTTTACTCCACTATATCTTTACATACCAATTATTTGTTGTCTGCTTGATAATGATCTGAGTGTCAAGTCCAACCCCTTTAAAACTTGGATTTCTAAATTTTAATTATAGGTGATATTTCTTGTAATATCTTTTGATAGCTTATGTAAATCTTTCTACAGCACAATCTTTTTAGATTTCAGTGTGAAATTGGGGACTGTTCCATGCAGCTCTGTTCTTCCTATATGCCAAGTAGGCCAAATTCTATTTTTAATATCACCTCTCTTAGATTTGTGCAAACGTCCATACCTTCTAGTCTGGGAACCAGACAAATCTGCAAGCTCATTTTTGAGATTTCTTTTTTGTTATGCCATTTTTTTATTATGTCAAGTCCGTCGCCCAATCAGATCCACAACAAATCATGCTGTTAAAGTGAGGAAAATAAGTTGTTGAACACTGCTATTTTGCAAGTTCTCCCACTTAGAAATCATGGAGGGGTCTGAAATTGACATCTTAGGTGCATGTCCACTGTGAGAGACATAATCTAAAAAATAAAATCCAGAAATCACAATGTATGATTTTTTAATTATTTAATTGTATGACACAGCTGCAAATAACTATTTGAACACATGTTTATCAGCTACAATTCTGACCTTCAAAGACCTGTTAGTCTCCCTTCAAAATATCCACCTCCACTCCAGTTATTATCCTAAATTAGATAAGCACCTGTTTGAGGTCTTTAGCTGCATAAAGACACCTGTCAAACAAAAGGTCCACTGTTGGAGCAATCATTAGAAAATGGAAGAAGCTAAACATGACTGTCAATCTCCCTCGGACTGGGGCTCCATGCAAGATCTCACCTCGTGGGGTCTCAAAGATCCTAAGAAAGGTGAGAAATCAGCCCAGAGCTACACTGGAGGAGCTGGTCAATGACCTGAAAAGAGCTGGGACCACCGTTTCCAAGGTTACTGTTGGTAATACACTAAGACATTATGGTTTGAATTCATGCATGGCTCGGAAGGTTTCCCTGACTAAACCAGCACGTGTCAAGGCCCGTCTTAAGTTTGCCAGTGACCATTTGGATGATCCAGAGGGGTCATGGGAGAAAGTCATGTGGTCAGATGAGACCAAAATAGAACTTTATGGTCATAATTCCACTAACCGTGTTTGGAGGAAGAAGAATGATGGGTACCATCCCAAGAACACCATCCCTACTGTGAAGCATGGGGGTGGTACCATCATGCTTTGGGGGTGTTTTTCTGCACATGGGACAGGTTGACTGCACTGTATTAAGGAGAGGATGACCAGGGCCATGTATTGCGAGATTTTGGGGAACAACCTCCTTCCCTCAGTTAGAGCATTGGAGATGGGTCGAGGCTGGGTCTTCCTACATGACAATGACCCGAAGCACACAGCCATGATAACCAAGGAGTGGCTCTGGAAGAAGCATATCAAGGTTCTGGCGTGGCCTAGCCAGTCTCCAGACCTAAACCCAATAGAGAATCTTTGGCGAGAGCTCAAACTCCGTGTTCCTCAGCAACAACCCAGAAACCTGACTGATCTAGAGAAGATCTGTGTGGAGGAGTGGGCCAAAATCCCTTCTGCAGTGTGTGCAAACCTGGAGAAAAACTTCAGCAAACGTTTGACCTCTGGAATTGCAAACAAAGGCTACTGTACCAAATATTAACATTGATTTTTTTTTCAGGTGTTCAAATACTCTTTTGCAACTGTATCACACAAATAAATAGTAAAAAAATTGTACATTGTGATTTCTGGAATTTTTTATTTAGATTATGTCTCTCACAGTGGACATGCACATATGATGACAATTTCAGACCTCCCATGATTTCTAAGTGGGGGAATTAGCAAAATAGCAGGGTGTGAAATACTTATTTTCCTCACTGTACGTTAATGAGTACATAGTCCAAAAAAAAAAAAAGTTGAGCACTGGGATTCTGACCAAACCTGTTTTGGCCACCAGCCATCTATATTCCGGATGAATATAAATGGAATGACATTCATTTTTGAAAATAATTCTTTTTTAAATTATATATATTTTTGGGCATTTTTAGACCTTTATTTGATTGTCAATGACTCCTAAAACAACATATATGACCGTTGAATTTACAACCGTAACATGTGGCCGTGGTGAAAATGCCGATAATGTGACCGTTCTATTTAAAGTAAGGGGCACAGTTTTTAAACAAGCAGTTAACGTTGTAAAACAGAACTAGTTTAGGAACGAAAGGACAACAGATTTACTTAGGGTTAGATCAATCTCAGGGATTGGCTTCAAATGTAAAACTATTAAACTACTAAAATTAGCACGTAATATGGTCAATGGTCCGTAAAACTGATATGATTCCGCAAGGGAAACCAACCCTGATCTCTTCAGTGAAAGTCCTGTATGGGTTTAAACCATCCATCACCACGGGTGCCCGGATGGCTCCATTGGTGGAGCGGGCACCCATATATGGAGGTTTGCTCCTTGATGCAGCGGGCCCGAGTTTGACTCCGACCTGCGGCACTTTGCTGCATGTTGTTCCCCCTCTGTCCCCCCTTTCATGTCTTCAGTTGTCCTGTCAATAAAGGCCTACAAATGCCACCATCCATCCCCCCAACTTGTCGCCTTAAGCAGAATTTGGTGCTCTCTTATTTTGTCACCACTCTTTAATACAGATTAAAAAAAGGCGCTGCCTTACAAAAAAAAACATAATTACGGGTTGTTATGTGACGCTTGCACTATCGACCTATACGGTTGATTTCTGGGTGAGGAGGGTCTGACTGAAACACATTCATAAGTAATCATCAAGGTTCTTTTAGAAATTTGAACCTGCATGTGTCTGGTGCCTGCAAGTTGTTTTCTCCTTTTACGTTTCTGTACACTATTTCCTAATAGGTTCCTTTACTGCGCTACAATTTGTCACTAAGCTGACACTAGGGCCATTGGAATGTGTTCTGCTTATTTTGGATCCTTGTTATCTGCCCTGATTAGGGTGTTTCTACTTTTTGAAAAATTCTCATTTGTCCAATGTGTCTGCCCAGCATAAAGAGATGAAAGCAAGCTTCCCATGCTAACCCAGAGAGATTGGACCCGCATATCTTAAAATAAATATCTTAGAACATTTTGAGGAATTTGATGGGAGGGAATATCTCAGGAGGGTGAATCTGTAAAAGAAACAATATTAATCAATCACTGCTCATTCCAGTATCAAAAGGTTGAACTTTTGACACTGAATGTTATCAATATTTCTTATTAATAGGTTAAAAGGCTGATAAAGGAATTGTTATTATTGATTCCCAGATTGTAAAAGACACGTTCCTTTGAATCCAGCTAAGGTCATCAAACTCTCACCTCTTTCCTCTTCTTTTCTGTCCTTCCCTGTTTGTCACAGTTTGTCACACAGTGTTTCCTTCACATTATGGTGTTTGGGTTCCAGATTGAACCCGGACAGCAGCGGACCATTAGACGTAAGACTAAGACTAAATCCAAAAGCAATAACCAGTGAAGTCTGAGTGCAATAGAAATCCCTTGAGCTGGTTCATGAAGCAACATTTAAAATCAAAAACTAATCTTTGAAATCCAAATTCACCTGTGTGAGTTAAAGAAACTCACCTAAACGAAAATATCATCACATTTATTCCACAGCATTTACTCCTAAGCTTGTTAACATCCTTTATAAGCTGCAATTGCCAATGCCAAAACATAAATTGGTGGTGGCAGTAGCTCAGTCCGTGGGGAGTTGGGTTGGGAACCGGAGGGTCATTAGTTCAAGTCCCCACATGGACCAAAGTACAGAGTGTGGACTGGTAGCTGGAGAGATGCCAGTTCACCCCCTAGGACCTGCCAATGTGCAAATGGCAGGTCATATTAAAATGGGCAAATCAAAAAGAATAAAAAGAAAAATTAAAACTTTTTGTCTAAAAGGTCAAAGACATATAAGCCTCAGTTTATAGTTGTTTAGGCGAGTTTTCTAAACTCAAACAGGTGACCCATGATTTGGAACTTAACGGTTACCCACAATGCAGCAGAATATTGACTGTGAGCCTCCCGCCTACCACCTTGATTTGCGGTTTGACCCCTTGTACAAGTTTCTGTGGAATGCAGTGATGGATTTGACGGTAGCCACTTTTAATTAATCTTGTTTTAGAACATTGTTTCAAAACTCCATGGGATTATTATGTGATTTTTGGCAAACATAAGACAAGCATGCATGTATTTTTATTAGGAGGAAAAGGTTCCCGCCTTGCTACTCTGACATGAATACCATTTTTCCCAAACCTCCTCTCTAAATGGAGACTCCTGAATACGTAACTGTGGAATCATTACTTGTAAAAATAATGTTGTGCTTTAATTTTTTAATTGTATTAATTTTTTATTTTACAAATCAACATATACATATGTATATTCCAGGGCAAATGGGGTTTGTAGAGGATAGGTTTGGGTACAGTTATGTATCATGATTGGTCAAACACATAAAAGTGGGGACAAATATCTGTTCACACAAACAACACGATGGGAACTCACCTCCCATTAGAGAATACAAGAAATTACATTCATATTGGACAACTGCGCATCTCATGATTCAAATCACTAAATGTGTGCCCTATATGTAAATTTTTGCCCTTTATGTAGCATGTTAGAAGGTGAGAGTGTTGGGGTCGGGTGGGCACGCAGCTTGTCTGACTTTCATGCAGAAGACTGGAGTTTTTTTGGAGTTTCCTTTTGCAGAAAGGTTTGGCAAACAAACGGTCCTTCATCTTTTAATAGCATCTTGCTAACGACAGTCTGAGTAAACCTCCTATAGGTATGCTGGTAGTTAAAGCAGAAAGCAAACTAACATCTGATGGCCAATGCTTAGCTAAGCATGTTGGCTAACCCATCCGGGTGCTTTTTCAGGTGCCTGATAAAATGAGTCAGAATAATGTTTCTTAACTCTCCTGTTGTCCTCGGGTCAAATTTGACCAATTTTCCAACAGTTTCTACGTCCGAAATTTGGGGTTTTTAGCAACAAAAATGTCCAAAAAATAATATGAACAGCTCCATACGACGCTCTTTACAAGTAAAGTAGATAATCAGTTTACTACATTCTTTGAATTTGGTGTTTTATTAAATTTTATGGCATTTGAAAAAAAAAAAGTTAAAAGAATGTTGAAAAAAGGGACAAAAATTTGGTAAAAAGCTTAAAAACATCAGGGGGAAAAATGTAACAAAAAGGTTAAAAAAAGACAGAAGAAAAGTGACAAACACATTTGGAAAGGGGGGGACTATTATACTGTATAAAAAAGTATTTTTATTTTGGTCCAAGAATAATTAACAAATTGTGTTAGCAATTGGGAGGACAACACAAGGGTTAATAGCACATATTTGCAATTACATACTACAGAAGTCGTACAGAATCATCCAAAAGCCTATTAATAGTCTAAAAGTTAAAGTTAAGAGAGCAAGTGCCTTAGATCACAAGGCCAAAAGGATGTCCCTTACACTCGGTTTTATGTTGAGGTTGGGGTTAGGCATGTATTGCAGATAGTTATGGTCAGGGTAAGTAGAAGGAAAACGTTGAAGGCTGGTTGTTGTTCCACCAACAACCTTTTAGCTGAAGTATTTTCATTTTTTTTTTTTAAACTAACCAACTACATCTGACTTAAGGAGAAGTAAGGACAGGTGTTTCTGACAGGTTTCAACATGTCCCTTGTACAAACTTATGATTTTTACTTATTTTTTTAGAAAGTCATTTAGGTGTGGCAGACCGTTGTAAACAGCAAGTCAGATAAGAAAATCAGACATGTCTCAGATTCAAAATGCTTTGTTGATGAATTTGCAAACAAAACACAGACCCATAGTTGGCAATTGAATGAGAACAGAGTGTTTTTTAAACACTTTAGCTAACACATTATACGTGTTTAACAAAAGTTTAGGCTTGGTGATGTTAATTGCTGAAATCACCTGGTGAGTTTTAATCAACTTCTACCTCAAAGTTTTAATGTACTCAGGCTTGTAAAATTAAATAAATTTAACCAATGTATTTTTGTTCAAATGAACCAAGCAGGAAGCTAGTGTTGTGCGTTCATAGATTCTGGATATACTGTAAATTACTTCCTAGACGTTAGCATCTTCACTTCAATCTGCCAGATGATGTGCTTATCTACGGTATTCATTGCATATTTTTTGTGGCACATCTGAGAAAGAACAGGTGTCTTTCATGTCATAATACTAAAAGAGTGGGGTAGCTTTTGTTTGCATTTTTTTGTCAGCTAGCTTTCAGTATTATCATGTTACCGCTTTGAAATCAGTCAAAAGGGATGCTGAATAGGGAAGCGGCGCGTTATTCAAGTCTAGATAATATGGCAACACCCATCCAACTCCTTTTGTCGATACATTTGCAAATAAAGTGTCTTGGGGGAGACATTTAGTTTTGGCAGAAGTATTTAATACTTCGAAAATGATGGAAACGGTGTAACAAGAGGCATTCTTGAATTTGGGGTTATTCTACGTTGTCCAAAACGTTTTACACAGAATAGGCCATAACTTCTGGCTAACACAGCAAAACGTGCCTAAAGATGCTCATTTTCTTTTAAGTGTGAGCTAAATATACTGTATGTTCCTGTAATTCCATATACAGTGGGGGGAACACAAGAATACAGCTGGTGCAAAGCATATTGTGTAATGTTATGGAAGCTTCTGTGTGGTTCATTGATCCCACTCTGATTAAAATAACAGCTCTCCAGATGGTCTGAGTAAACCTGCGGCAGCCCTTGTGTGGGGGCGAGACGCTGACCAATGTTCCCTTCGGTGCGGAAACACGGTTGCATAGAAATGGGATCCTCTCCAGAAATAAAAGCCTGGAGTTAAGTGATTCATCCTCAAGCTGAACAGGCCTGAAAGCAGCATTCAGGAGCCACTGAGTCACACTGTGGAGGGGTGACCTTAGATCAGATGACGGGGGCTGGAATAGTCGCGCACTCTCACTCTGCACCAAGGTGACACTGAACAAGAGCTCTCAAGGCCCCCTTGTCTGGGAGATTCATCCACAACCCCCCCCACCCCCCCCTCGGTCGCGTCCTCCCACACAGGTGATCCATCTCCCTCTATCACTGTCTGCCTCAGTATTATGTTCAGTCTTCCACTCTCTCTGCCTAGAACCATTTCTTTCCCTCTGGTTACATGTCTAATCCCAAAGCTGTTTTGGGTTCATTTTTGTATTTAGTGACACCTATGGTGTTTACACAGTATTGTTTTTAACTTTTTGATTGACATATGTGAAAGGGACTATGTGATAGTGCTGGGCTTCAAATTAACATAAATGTATTAAGAAAATGTTTCTAATATCAATGTAAATCACAAGATGACAAATGTAATTAAAATCACACATGAAATGATGTAATGGATGTACAGTGTTGTGAACTGTTTTCCAATGTTAGGAAATGCATCAGAGTTTTTGTTTTATTCATGTAGAACTGAAAATGTTATGAAAATTACAAAAATATGATTTTACTTATGGATGATAAGTTGCTTTGAGCTTTGAAATTCATTATTAACCATGGGATCAGTAAGTGTGAATAAATAATCTTAACTCCATATTCAATTCCTAGTTTTACAATTAACAATATTTCATTTTGTGATGAAAGCTCAAAATTTGGCAAATATGTTAGCGGATATTCACAAACAAACAAGAGAAGACTGCCAAAGCTACCAGCAGTTGGTCACATTTTTTCTTCCGAATTAAACTGTCACTCACAATTCTATGGACTTTTATAAAGTAATCAGTCATTCATTTTATTTTATTTCATACCATAGTGCTGTGAATCAGTAAAAATACAGTATTTTGTCAGATGGTGAATATTAAAATGTACATTTTTGTTTTTTTCATTTAGAAAAGTACAGAAGTATAGACATAGCGTACCTATCATCATGGAGAATGTTGACATCTCATTGATAAAGTAGGGGTGGAGCCGTGGGAACATATTTTGAATTGTGGTTGCTGACAAATTTCCAGAGTGAAGTTTTCAGCCAAAGTCAACCACCACACACCTAACTGCGACCATCACAATTTCTTGAGCTGTATAGATATTACATTTATTATAAATAGTCTATCTTAGACAATAATTAGCCTGCCATAGGCTACTAACCGGGAAACACCAGACCATAATAGACTGTTATCCCTATTCAAACAAATATAAATATCTTTTTTACTCATAGGCCTACTGTCAAGATAAAGTCTCTTTATTACAACAAAGGCACATTGGGGTGTGAAAACAGTACTAAGGCTTCGATAATAAAACTGGAACACATATAGACTACACGCTACACAAGTATAAAAATACAAGACAGAACCAACTAGGCACGGGTAAAACAGGATATATAGGCACACGGCTGAGACAGTGGCACAGAATAAACACATTACTGAATTATATTAAATCAAATGAAAGTGAAGCAAGCCTTATGTTTTTGTAGCACACCAATAGCAAATTTAAGCATAAAGATATTGGGCTGTACGTCAACAGTTCTTAACAGGGCCTAATCATTTTATAACAATACGGTAGGATAATTAAATACAGGTGCGACCTCTTTCTGGTTTTACAATAAGAAGGCTTTAAATGCATGTAAAAAAAAAACACAATTATCTCAATTATTCGTATAAACTTTCAGTTGAACAGTTGAAGCCAATTTAATAATTAACGGCGGCAGCATAATAATAAACCAGCATTCTTACCTTGTGCTGCAGTCATGACACAAAAAGAATCTTCATCTCCAAAACATCTGCCAGGTAGATGGGACCCCGAGGCTGGCGGCACTGAGTTCCCTCCCCGGCTGCCCTGTTGCTGCTAGCTTGGCTAACAACATTAGCTGCCTCGTCGTCTGGTGCTAGCGGGTTGCTCTGGTAGTGTGGAGGTGTGGTGTTGCTAGCTTGACTAACAACATTAGCTGCCTTGTCGTCTGGTGCTAGCGGGTTGCTCTGGTAGTGTGGAGGTGTGGTGTTGCTAGCTTGACTAACAACATTAGCTGCCTGGTCGTCTGGTGCTAGCAGGTAGCTCTGGGGATGTGGATGTGAGGTGCTGCTAGCTTGGCAAACAAGATTAGCTGCCTGGTGGTCTGTTGCTAGGGGGTCGCTCTGGGTGTGTGGAGGTGAGGTGTTGCTAGCTTGGCTAACAACATTAGCTGCCTGGTCGACTGTTGGTAGCAAGTTGCTCCAGGAGTGTGGAGGTGGAGAGGTGCTGTTCCTACTTCTTTCGGTTACAGTTGTTGAGTTTTCTGCCTCCGATTTATTAGGCTTTTTAGCCTGTGGTTGACTTATAAAGAAATCCAAAATGCGCCTTTGCCATGTCAAACGTCTGCACTGTTGACCTGCCGGGAAAGTTCCCACAACTGTCCTCACTCATCAGCGTCAGAGGCACGCAGCGCGCCTCGCTGTTGGCAAAATCGGCAGATTCATTCTAACCAAATTATGTGTTAATCTCTTACTTACCAAATTGTAAAATGTATTAAATTTAATTTCAAATGAAAGGGATTAGGTTTATATCAATAATAAATTCATTAAAAAGGATTTTTAATTATGGTTGTAGTTGTTTATCCTTTTGCTAGGGGGTGTTGCAGCACCCTCCGCGCCCTTTTTTCCCGCGGCCATAATAATACTACTAGTACAAGTTTTATAGTACCAGAAAGAGTCCTATTTGTTTAAGTAGAATCCATTAGTTTGTTGGTAGGTCTTAGGAAATTCTAGAGCGGCTAATGGCAGTTGGCCCTGAGGTTGAAGCATTGTTGCGGACCAAGCAGTGAAGGAACACCGGTTTTAAGCGAAACTACTGTTTTCTTTTCAAACTGGCCCCTATTTCCTATGTTTTTGTGTCTTAATGATGGGAACAAGAATCTTTCACATTAAGCGAGATCGCTGCAGTCGGCAGCGGCAAAACAAGCTACCATGAAAGTTAATAGGGCAATTGCCCAGCTTGTATTGTATTGTTGACTTTGAACGAAGTGTATATAGCAATGCTAAAATTAATGTTTATTTACATGGAGTCTGGTGGGTTTAGAGAATGCAATTTCGTGGATGTTTTCTGTTTATATGCGATCTTGCTTAATACTGGACCAATTTCAAAGATGTTGTTTCCATCAGTCTCTTAGAAACAAAAACATAGGAAAATATGGTCAAGTTACATTCAAATTTTGATAAAGTTGGCATTATCTTCGCCAAAACATAGATTCAACAAAAAAAAGGGTTATAGGGTCAACAAAAACAGGACTCCTGAAAAATAAGAATCAAAATGAAACTGTTAACTCAATCAACAAACCCCTCACACACAGTGGGGAGGACAACATGAACAATAACTTGAAGAAGAAAACCCTGACCATTTCCTGCTGTCAGATCAAAAAAGTCATTTCAAAACTTAGGTCTTTTATGTTCCATTATGTGAATGCAAGGTGAGTGTTATGATGTGGGTCAGTGTGTACCCTTTTAAATCATAAATTGTGTGGCTGTGGCCACCACAAGCGCTGATTGAGGAATTTGAATATATACACCACCAGACGGGAAGACAAAATAAGGTGCTCCACCACAACCAGCAAGTGTGCAGACAGTATTTAGAAAAGAGGTTCGGTCACTCGTCAATGTGATGGAGAAACTGGGCAACCCATTCGAAGAGACCCACCTCTTTTCATTGGCTTTTAAAACCAGGTGGAGTGTTGATCTTATGTGTAAACCTTTACTGTATGCTGGCAGTGCATTTTATTGTTTTTATGTCATTGTACCTTGTATTTTATACTGTGCTTTTATTGTGTTATCTATTTTATTCTCTATTATCTTTTTGTACAGCACTTCGGAAACCTTGTGTTTGTTAAAATCGTGATATATAAATAACAGACCCCACCTTTTTTAATGGCCCTATAACCCTTTCTTTTGTTGAGAATTGGCCACACACAGGCCAGGTGTATGCAGGGACATTACTAAGATTTGATGACATTTGGGGGTTCTGGGGAACCCCCCGCCATACTTTGTTTTCTATTTTGATATTTTATATGCACTCTGGCACCTTATTACTTATTAAATCCCAATGTAAGCCAATTTATTTTCACTTTAAATTACAAAATGGTGGGCGGGCCACCTGACACCCTATCAGCAGCCGCAAATTGATTGTCACTCGTGTAAACGGCTCAAAATTTGAAAGTAGGATGTGGAAAATCAAAGTTGTAAACTTGTTTTTATTAATAGCCTGCAGTGAGTCATAAAACTAATGCACTTGTGTTGCCTGTGTCCGGAGTGTAGCCTGTTAGCTGAAAATAGTCTGTGGTGACCCAGTTATGTAAGTGCTTTGTTTATATAAACAGACAGGAATAAAAACTTACCTAAAAAAACACCTGTATGGTGTGCAGGTCGCTCATCTCTGTGTCTGTCACTGTCTGGCCCCTGCCCCCCCCCCCCCCCCCCCACCCCTACTTCAAATAAACGTCTTCTATCTCTACCTGTGTCTGTCTCCTTCTCCTCCTCCCCAGCTCCACTGCTTCTGAGGGGGGCCTTCTTGATTTCCCTCCTGCCCAGAAAAATCAATATTGGGAGGCGGCCTGAAAGACCTTTCACAGGAGTATTACAGCACAGCCCAGCGCTCCGATAAGCCTCCTGTTACGTCCTCTCGGGACGGGGCTGGCCAGGCCCACGCTCTCCACCTGGGGGGAAAGGCATTCTCCTCTGGCCGCAGGGAAGAGCGCCATAAAGGGCAAGACGTGGATCACAAGTCTATTGGTGTGGGCTATTAGTAACCTTAGAGCCCCTGACCTGTGACTAGGGTCCTGTTCTGATTCCCACACACGCACTCACAGACAGAGTGGGAGGGGACACTCACAAATAGACAGTTTATGACGATAAAGAGCTTTGTTATGCACTAAAGAGAGTAGATAATACGTTTTTGTTGTTGTTGTTGTTAATGTACGTGCCAACACAGTAGAGCAGGGAGCAGAGCATTCGAAACTTTGCCTTGATGAACCTATTTTACTGCCTTTGGCTTTATTATTTATTTTGTTTCCTGCCCTGCCTCCAACATGCACGCACACACGCACAACATAGCACAACACAACAAACACACACACACACACACAATCTAATAGCAGTCCACATCAATACCTTCACTTTCACAACAGCTCAGTTTTTACTGTAACCCTCTTTGTGGTTACTCTTATGATAGTATTCTAATGCTCAATAGCTATGGCTATTTTTGCAAACCTGGGAAAGCCATGCATCCTCTGGATGCCCTGTTCTCTCATTTGTGGTTGTAAAGTTTCATGAGGTTCTGATCCTGGAAGTAATTTCTAACAGTGAGGGTCAAGTTTCAAGGACATGGATTTCCAACAATGAATGAACTACGCAGACAAACATCATCACATATGAATACAGTTAGGCTCACTGACTCCAAAAGCAATTCCAAAACTGTTTAGGGACCACGGTGTGCAGAAATACAAATACACCATTTTAGAATAGTCAAAAATAACTTTGTACTGCATGAGAAAAACTGAACTTTGTGTGCCCCAACCTTGATGTGATTAGTCATAGAACCCATCTACATTACACATATCCTGAGGTGAGATGTCAAGGGACCCCTTTGACAATGGCCATGCTGGGTTTTTACCTGCAAAATTTAGCCTATAGCTTTAAAACGTCATTTAGCCCACTTTCTGACAATTCAGGCCAATCAGCTGGTCAGGTGACTGGTTCTCTCGATTGGCTGGTTGCGTACTAATTTTTGCTAGAGGGATTCACAAGAACAAAAATGTTGATACTGGCCTAAATTTCCCAACATCAGCTCTGCTATTTTTCTTAAAAAGAGGACCCACCCTGGCATTCTTCATATCATTTGGGAAAACACCCTGACTTGTGGACAGATTTATGACATGGGTAAGAATACTATATGTAACCCCAGCACTATCCCTAAGAAACCTAGAGGGGATAAAGTTCAAGCCAGTGGCCTTATTTACTGACGGGGAGGAAAGGCTCGCTCTTACTTTATCCTCTGAGACAGGATATGTATGTATGCAATGGACCTGCAGAAACATTTTTGCTTTTGCTTCTGTAAAAAGTGTTAACTAAAGTTTATATTTATCAGAAGCACCAGGGAATTTAATACCAGACTGGTAGCAGCGGTTGTAAAGTAATGGTTAAAATGGCAAGCAATAAGTCGTTTATCAAAACGTGACCTTCGATAATTGCGGTTGATTCCCCATCATTGAGAATTTTCCATAGTTTTTCAGGCTTTTTTGCATTAGCAGCAATGGAATTAGTTCTAAATTCAGACTTAGCTGGTTTCACCTTGTAACTAACTTTTGTTTCTAAGAGAAGCGTAAGAGTTATAGTCAGCTGACATTTTAAACTTCATGAAACATCTATTATTGATTTTGGATGCCATCCAACAGCTAGGCACCTTGATCATCTATCCACAAAGTTTGTCAGGATTTATTGACAGGCGACAGTCTTTGCACAAACACTCAATTTTCAGCTGCGTTAACACATCACATTCAAAGCCCTTCTCAGAATTTTTAAAACAGTGACCTAAAGTGCTTAAAAACAAAGTAATAAAAACAATAATGCTACCAGAGCTCCAACCACACCTGGTGAAAAAATAGCGCCAACTTGAGTCATAATATTGTGCATGATCAAGAATTTATGACCAAATAAGCAACATTCTCCGCTAATCTGCTTCGTCAAGTCTTTTTTAGGTGTGGTTTGATCAGATTTGATTGACAGTGATCAACTTTGATCCAATTTTGATTGAAATGCTGCTAAACCCTTATAATTGCATGGCAGGGATTGCATTTTCTAGCTGAGCCCCGCCTGCCTCAAACCAGTAAGACAATCTTGAAGAAAAGCAAAATTCCAGTTTTCTCATGTAAAATAACCCAAACTGCTCTAACTTCGGCAGATGTGTATGGATCTTGTTAGCCACAGTAAGAGGCTGATTAAGAAATTAGGGTTTTTTCTTGAAGTGCTGTATGTTTGTAAGATACCTTTACATCAAACCAAACTTTCTGCAGGACACACATGATTATGACGACAACCAATGTCACAGCTATTGACAGATATATTTGGCCACATTCCCTCAAATGTGGTGTAGTTCTTAAATAAAAAATACTATCTCTTTTCTTCAATAGACATTTTTGCAGTATACATGAAGATTCTGAAAAAAAACAATAGTTCAGGAACAGTGTGTGCAGTGGTCAATTGTCTCATTGTTTTACTATCCATTTGCTCGTAATGGTGGTGGTGAAGGAGGGAAGCTGTTAGCTACCACTGCACGCTTTGTTATTTTTGGATACGACCCACAGTTAAATCGCTTTCCAAAGTGACTCCATTTGAACTGCTGTTCAGAAACATCTACAAAACACAAACAAATAAAAAAAATAAATAAAAAAAAAAACTTTTTTAACACATGTCTAAGTCACATTCATGGGTACATAAGGGACAGATCCATCAAGTGCGCTCACACAAAGAGCTAACACACTGTGTTCCAAGTTCAGCTGGCTCACAGTCACAAAAACAAAAAAAAGGTCTGGTTGCTAAATGATTTTTCTTCATCAGTTTGTGCAGCTGGGAGCCATCTGAGGTGAAGAATGAGAAAGCGGACGCTCTTGGCTGTGAGGTAGAAACTAAATTCCCAGCTCCCTGGGGTCCTATGATGTGCAAGAAGCTCACTAGATGTATTCATTTATTTCAAGGGAAGGAACTTGCGGAACATGGTTGTTTCAAGTTTTCAAAACTTCCTCGATTTGTGTTTCTACAACTCCTCTCTCACATGTGTTGCCATGGATACCAAGATACCAACCCTTACTTTTCTCTCTCTTTTTTCTTTTCTCTATTCTGGTGATATGATCTGCTGTATTATAAATGTTACCACATAAGGCTAAGTTTTTTTTTTTTGCCATGCTTCCTCGTTCTCTTTCATTGCAATCCTGACCTCTTGACCCTGGAGTTTGTACTCAGCTTCCTCTTATAGCACTAGGGGAAAAACCAAAGTCATGGAGCTGCGGTCGCTGCCAAGATGTAATTATTAAAGGGGAATCCAATTACTCATGGTCATGGGAGTGCCCTCTGAACTAATCATTTGTTCTGTAAGATTTATTAAACTAGCACGGCATTATTCAGGAGACCTGTGTGACCCTGGGAAACAGCTGAACCACATGTCGTCCATATACACGCCACTGGCTGAGGTCAGTCGACTTGTTTATGTCCCGCTTCAGTCATGCTTTAGTATGCCTAGTTACAATGACACAATTACACATTCATTGTAAAATGTCTATGAACAATGGACTTTTCACAGCCTTCCTGTTGTTTCCTGATAGCAAAGATTAAATCATGACATTGGTCCGTCATTTCTATCCTTAGCTTCCACAATGCAGTTGATAAACCAATTCTATAGAAATCCCAAACCACTGGCCAAGTAAAACGAACGTGATTCTTAGGATTGAGATGATAAAAAAGGAAGGTCTCTGTAAAATGTATTATAGCCATTATGTCAAATTCAAACATTCTGCCATTTGCACTTCCAGTGGTAGTATAAAAAAAAGACATTTCTCCAGATGAAAACTTGTAGCACTATATGTCAAAATTGTTTGAAAAATGTTGAAGTATACATTAAACTCAATGTAGGCAGCGGCAATAAATGAAGTCCACAACTTTTTCAAAATATTTGATTCTTTTGGACATTTGTCTTATAGGTCTGCATGCAATTGTGTGGGTACTATTTTGTGAATATTGAGTAAAAGGAACATATTTAAACAAGAAAAAAGTACTTTTTGGACCATTGATAATCAGTGATGGGAATAACGTCGTTATAAACAAATACTTTTTTTTCAGTAACAAGTAATCTATACGCTCACTCTTCCCATCTTAATAACGCTGTTACTGTTACTGCAAAAAATGCGGCGCGTTATTATTATTGAAGCTGTTTTTTTCATCAGACCGACTTGATCTCTGAGCCAATAGGCTTGGTTAGTGGGCCGTGCACGACACAAGTGCATAAATGGTGACGATTGGAAGAGGTTGAGAACAATTTCATGGTAAGCCAATCAGAGGTAGAGTTGGGTGGGTGTTCGCATTCGCAAAACACGCATTGTTGGACACACAACAAACAACACTAGCAAGTCAGTCATCGAGAGACAGGTATGGCATTAGAATAGTAAGGTTGGGGGGGGACTTTTCCTGCTAAAGATTTTTATGCCTCGGTCAGAAAACATAGACACGCACGCACACACACACACACACTAAACTATTAATTTTTTAAAAGTAACTTGACCCACACTGGTGATAATACAAGTGATAATAACCATCTCTGTTCTCCCATTTTATTGCTCCATAACAACCCTATGGAAAATCAACTGATTGTATTGTATTACCAGGTATGCAGAGGAATGCATTGGGGCAAGTTAGAACATACACAATTCTCTTTTTATCCTTAAATTCAAGAAGGAAACAGAACTAAAAGAGATTTGTGGTGTTCAAAACTAAGGCTTGATTCAATGTAATACATAGGTTCAAGAATTGAGCCTTTTGGTACACCACAATTGGTCAATGATGTACAAAACAATTTGACACTTGGGTCAAATAACCCAAACACCCTTCTAGAACCATCCTTAAAATACCGACAAATTAAAATGTTGCCACAATGCTGCTCATGAAGAAAGAAGCACACATGAACAGGCACAAACAGATTCTAAAGATTTGTTCTCACAGTTTTCAGCAAGGATCCAGAATGAAAATCTGCAGAATTTAGTGTACTACTTTTCTCCTGGGGGGTGTAAACTGACTTATCATTAAAGTAAGCAGGCTTGTTCTTCCCTTTTAGCTTTTCTAGGAACAGGGTTAGGTCTAACAACATTTCACTTTAATCAACACTAGCAGGGTAGCCTCACAAAGATTAGCCTAATAAACTAACGACCTAATGCACAATTTACTCCTAAATGGATTTGGGGAATAGTTCAAAGGGATTTGTAAAAGTTTATCAAAGTTTAAGCTATGTTTTTCCTAACTTCTTTGTGAGGTTAAATTTGGTTGAAACGTGTTCTGAGAAACATCTTATGTATATAGCTCTATTTAATTATGTTAATCTACTATCTCTAATAGGATATTGATGATAGTGCTGGGCAGTATGACGATATCTATTCAAAACAAAATAAAAATGTCTATTGCAAATATCTGTTCTATCACGATTTCCAAAAACCAGCAGGTGACTTGGATTACGGCTATATTTACATAACTTAGACCAGTGATTATTTTAATGTAAGAAAATAAAAAATAAATTCCTCACATCTAAGACTTCTCATGCAGTATGGATTAAATGTTGCATAAAAGCAATAACATACTCCAGGTAGTGCAAGGTAGTACAGATATTGGAATTGTGAAGTGTGTGTAGAAAAAAGACTGATGGCCAAGCACTCCCTTTGGCCTTATGAAGACATAAATGAGTGTGAAAGAGGTTAAAACACGTGCATTTTATGTTTCTACTCTTTTGGGATAGTTTGAACCTTCAAGGCAAGCAATGTGATTTAACAGTTTGTAGGAGAGGACATTTGTTTTCTTTCTCCTCTCATGAACTTGTCACAAAACCCATTATTCTAGGCAGCTTTTTCAAGAACAAAAGCACAATGTTGAAGAGCCCGAGCTTTTCTCGGAAAAGTTTTCCAGAATCTCAGAACTGTAATTAAAGGATTTTATCTCCTTAATAATGTAATTTAGAAATGAACACATACATCCAATTTAGGATTAACATGGCAAATATACTATGCATGACTGTGAACTAAATTAGTTGATTTCTTTACAGTCACAAGCTTTCACCTTAGGCATGTTGCCCAAAGAAAATGTTTGCCCCCCCATGAGTTTCATTCCGGGATGATAAGATTGCACAGCACAGAAGCTTGATTATAAATCCTGAACAACAGACGAAACAAAAAAATAACAGTTGAATGAATATGTGTACTTTATTCATATCTCATATATGTTTCTTTACATTTATACAAAAATACAGAAAACAGTAGAGTTTTTACCCAGAATACCAACCGGGCAATAATTATATTTGCTTTTTTGGCACCCAGTCTTATTTCCTGCCTAGAGCCATTTCAATCACCCACTGAAGTGAGTGAGATGGACTGGATCCCTTTAGCCCGAAAGCACTGTTCAGGATGCCACTTTGTTCACTCTAAGACCACGCAAAAACCCCACATAGAAACAATATTTAAGGGCCGTCATTCTCTCGATTAATGCATGAAATTGCTTGGTTTCTGGCTTCCATGCATTAGACATACAGACTTTGTGGCTCTCGCATAGACAGGAAAATGGGAGACCATGTTATATATTTTCTGTTCACAGCTTAGACCTGTTGGAGCTCATGATATTCATAGACTATGTATAAAAAGCAAGTTTTGACAGAGTATACCTTGTTTGTTAGTTTGGTTGTGGCTAGACTAGCCTGTGTCTCTGTCAGAATACTGGGGACTACAGGTAATAGTCTTTATGTTGAGGAGAGAAACCTAAAGCTGATTAAAGTAAGAGTCTCAGGTCTAGACTGCCATAGATAATATGCTCAAATATTGTTCAAAAATGCATTTTTGAATAAAAACAATTGGCTAACACTATTAAATAAGAGTACTTCCTTTCCCCACACCATTTATTTCAGATATCCCTGGTAAAAGTCAATAGGACTGTTGATGCGGACTATATGAACACCCACGTGGTATTTTTTTTTTGATAACACAGAATTTGTTCTAAACTGCCATAGAGAATATGGTACATATTATATATGTCGCTAATAAAGTATTGTTCAAAAATGCATTTTGAATAAATAAAATTATCTTGCAGTTAAACATAAACAATACTGTACCACATCAACAAATTCCGCCTATTGATGCTGAAAGGTCTGAACTATATGAACACCAATGTGGCATACTTTTTTTTCAAACACATATTTTGCACAATATACTCCTCCTATAAGAAAATTCCCAGCATATAGAACAAATACACATGAAACAAGCATAGTTACCAGTTGAACAGTTTCCTAATGGTTACAAAGGCTAAAATGTAATGAATGGAGCGAAATGGCCCAGCCACTGTGGGCTTTTCTGCCGATAAGAGTTTTTACATACTGAAGCACTGATTTCCGAATCAACTGGGCACGGGTCAAGCCATCTAAAAGGTCATGAGATCATTAAAAAAAAAAAAAAAGGAGAGAGAGATCTGTTGGGTTATGATAGTGTGAATTTCCCCATTGTGGGATTAATATAGGATTTTATTCTAATCTGCCCTGTATTTTATCTTTGCACTTTCTGCTACCACACAGAAACATGAGACAGGCTTTTGAAATTTACACACATAGTCAATCACACTAATAAAACAAGGCACAAAACCAAGATTGGACATGGTATAACATAAGACCACAAACATGAAGAAATACTCGAAATAGACATAGTCACACTGTCATATATCATTTCAACACCTAGCATCCATCACAAACCTACTTCACTTTGTGTTGGGCAAGGCTTTGTGGGAGTCAACTTGTTGAAATATTTTAAACCTGTTGCCTTTTTTCTGACAGCTGTGATATGATTTGTTATCTCTGAGACAGGGAGCCCCTCCAGCTCATAACTTATCAGATCCGGCAGTGCATAAAAGAAAGGAGGCATGGGGAACATTGATTATTTCAAAGTGAGCCTCGGGGCTTCTGCAATTGCTATAGCAACTTGGATCAACCAATCTTATGCAAACTGTTTGGATGTGACTACCAGGAAAAGATTTCCCTTTACATGGATCTTTGTAAACTGGAGAGAAACAACTCTAAAACTCACCACGCTTCTGTTAAAAAAAGGACTTTTTGACAGTTCAATGTGTGAAGTGCTTTTCCTTTGACAGTGTATTATGGCGCAACTTTAAGGCAAAATTGATATTTAGGTCTGCAGGGCATTCCTTTGTTGCGAGCTTTGATGATTGTGAGAATAACTAAGGTGCGTGTCTTTAAATGACATAAACCGTGGTATCACTCTTCAGCATTTCATTAGCATTTGAATCTTGATTAATGCACCAACTAATTTTGCCAGATTGTCTATACTGTTTTTTTTAATTATTATACAAGCACAACACTGATACCAAAGGCAAAGTCAGCATTATAAATATATTTGGTCGTTGAGTGAACAATAAAGAATTGACAGCTTGATTAAAAATGTTACATTATATAGCATTTGTATATTCAATCTTATTAATTCGTTCTCTTTTTACAAACGTGGAAATATAGTTTCTTTTCCTTTTATAGAGGAATGGACGTCAACGAATCTCTGTAACAGTTTTTGCTATACGAGCATAAATGGTGACATGAGTAAAAAAGTAAAAATAAAGGCATTGCAAAGCTAACATTTTCTATGGGAGGCCAATCATTGTCTTCCATGCGTCTAACTACTTTTTGAATTCACCTTGTTTTAGCAAATCCCTGGATCCACAGAAGTCATCCCTGATACTTGTTAGCAGAATGTCATTGCCGGTTTCAATGGTCTAAACGTATGTCAAAGCACCAGATTTTGTATATATGCGTTTTGTTCTCCATGTAATTCATTCGTACAACTGATATCAGCTGAGTCATATATACCGACAACAACAACAATGACAACGGCAACGACAACATATGAGGAAATGTAACCTGTTCTGTGTTTGTCGGGATTACGATGTGTTTGAATATAGATTGTTCTTTAAATGTAACCCTTTAGTAGAAGTTCTCTTAAATGAAACATTTCAGTTGTATCAACAGCAGCATCTCAGTGCTGCCACCAATAAATAAATACATCATACAACCATGGGTACATGCCTTAACCAAACAATGGGACTATACCTCGGAACAATGCTTAACATTATATTCTTTAGGAAAGCCAGGACTATGAGGAAACTGTAGTGCGGTTGAAGATGCGGTTAGCATGAGGGTCACCAGAGGTAGTAATTTGTGCCTCAGTTCATACAAGAGATAACCAGTGTCAGTAACTCTTCGCTTCACTGTCTGATGATGAACCGGTGGCCCCGAAAACACAGGCTGATGGAGCAACCTGCAGAAGGGGGATGTTTTACTCCAAGAGTTCAGAATGAATCATGGGGGTTGATGGATGATTAGCAGGAGCCAGAGAATCCAGTGGGTGGGGTGTGGTAAGGGCAGGTTTATCTCTGCAAAAAATCTCACTGTCTTTGTCAAAAGTATGGGGTCTACGCAGTAACGCAAGCTCATCCATCAGTGGCAGGTGTGGTTTATCGGGAAGCATCTCGGCCGCGGCGATTGGGAATTTGCCCTCTCGTTAATCGTAGTCAGCAAGCGCCTTTTACCTTTCAGCTTAATGTTTGTTTTTCATCACCTTTGGACACCATTAGGAGGAAAGCGAAGAACCCTGTGAGAGAAACGTGTGGAGAGAGGTTTCAGAGCTCAGTGTCAGGATTCAAACAAGATGTTCATTTATGAAACGCTAAAAAACAGATGTTTGTGATATATATAAATTAAAAAAAGCTCACCAATTGCGCTGAAGAACATGGAAGCGTTACACTATTTCAATGACGTTCAACTTGTTTCTGTAATGGGACAGGAAGAAAGTATTAGACAGTAAACTTTGCTTCAACATGGCTGATTTACCAGCAAAGACTGGCTAATATGTGAACCGTGTTGAGTGGTTTAATCTCTCGGAGTGAGGCGAGCCAATCTCTTTTCTATGCTCTATTATTTATTATGTTGTTTTGTCGCACTGCAGTTAAGGAATAAACTTCCAGAACACTTACAATCTGCCCTAAACCTGTTCTTATAAATCCAGACTTAAAAACTATTCTGTTTGAAATGTCTTTTCCTGAGGTCATTTAGAGATTATCATTCCTACACCTCTATGCTTTGTTAAGTCTTTGACTTTTTGTTTTTGCTTTATTTTGTTTTGATGATTGTCGAATTTTAGGTTGCAATAAAAACTTCAGTTCTATTCCAGCAGGTATGGAGAAGTCTAAAAAGACATAAACAAAAGACAATGAGAGTAGAATGGACATTGAAATGCTGTGGTCATTTGACTAGTTACTAACCAAAATGGGGCTCAGCAATATGCATTGACCATAGAAATGAATGAGTTAGCCCTCGACAATGCTCACAGTTCTTTGCAATGTTACACGTAAAAATGGCCGCCGCTCTGCCCATCCTGCTATTGTCATTTAAATGGGAATGTCTGTTCTACTCTCATTTTATTTCTATGACCTTATATTTCCACAACAGTCAAAGCCATAGCGACGCATCTCTGAACACATACTTCTTCTTCTAAAGCATCTACAGTATTTCTTAAAACCCTTGAGAGAAATTACCCAAATATGTGAATAACAATCACACATAAAAATCCAAACTTTAATTTACAGGACGACTTAGTAATAGCAGAGCCTCTGCCACTGTCTGCAGCCGTTTGGCACAAAGCAACTTATTAATTTGGCAGGCACTGAGGTATGTAAAGGAGAATAGTTTCCTGTCCTCATTTTGCATTGATGGTAAATGAATGTCAAAGAAAAAAACAACAACACACTTTTCTGATATTTCAGCATCTAGTGGAGCTGCAGTCGCTTCTGTTTCTGTGAAGCGTCCGCCTTCATCCGGATTCTGCTGAAGATCCTGCTCATCCCTCCGTGATCGGACCTGTTTCGGGATAGGAAATATTTTTTAACCCAATGGTTCTCAGTTTGGAACTTAATTCCAGCTGAAGTCAACACATCTCGGACCTACAACGTCTGCGCAACATCTGCAGAAAGCTGAAAGGCCTTTGCCCGATCGTCATAAAAATTCATGGAACAAAGCGGTATACCGCAACCATAAAATAGGGTACTAATAAACAGTCATAGTGCTTCAGGAAATGTTTAAGAGTCAAGGGTCAGCTCACCTTCCACACGAGCAGGAAGACGAGCGCTAGGAGTGGAATGAAAAGTAAAGAGAGAAGGCTTCGCTCCACCACCTCAGTCAGGGCGCTCGTTTCCCCTGGGAAGAAAAAAAGACAGAATATTACCTTCTCTGACTCTTAATGTTCTTAGTAACAAAATTGAAATTAGCAAGAAAAATCGCAAATATTTTGAATTATTTGTTACGTCTGTTACTCCTTGATGATAATTGATTCGACCCAAAAATGTTAGGGTGCTGATTCAGGGATCGTTTTCACTCTCATTCTAGCGTTCCTTTTATTGTTCATCTAACTTTAATGTCTTTATTTTAATAATCATAACCTTTTGGTTTAGTGTAATATGTGAATTGTTTATTAGTGGACACTGAACATTAAAGACACTGGACATTAAAGACCATGGCACTTGTATAAATCTCCTGTTGGACCATGATTGGTTTCCAAAACAAAAATGATTTACCTTAAGCAGAGAAAGCATTCTTGTGTCAAACTCTGCATATACATGGTTCAAACATCAAAAGAGAAAAAAAAACTGGTATTATCTATTTCCAGAGACAAAGTGCTAGGCTGAGCCACAGTTTGGAAGAAGAAATTGGAAGCTGATTCTGATACACAAAGTTGTGGCCACTTCAAATATGGATGTTGCTGCAAAGAAATGTGGATGCATCACACACACACACACACACACACACACACACACACACACACACACACACACACATCTTCAACCTGGGGCAACAGAGAAGAAGACCTATACAACCATTACAGTTTTAAGGAGGGCACCTAAGATAAGTGTAACCAAATCAGTATGTGTGAAATACGGTCAATATGAGGTTATGGCCAGAAAAGTGTTTTTTTGCAGACCACAATCACAGTGAAGTTGATCTTAAATATAAAATGTCATCATGTCTTAATTTGATCCTTTTAGACGTTTCTGTGAAATGATGGGCAAAAATGTTTGGGCCATATGTAAAGTAATTCATACTAATGTACATACCTGTAGTAATATACACTCATATTTTACGTTCATCTGGTTAGACACTTGTGACATATGCAATGACAATGAAGTTGAATTTAATCTTATTTAATCTTAAATTCCCTCCGGGCATCCCTGAGATATCGCATATCAAATAGACCACTTTTGACCACAATAAGTTCATTCATTGTGATTTTTACTTTTTTTATCAATAGTGTAGACAGTTAGGAAAAGGGGGAGCAAGATGGGATGAGCCGGGCCGCTGCCAAAGTCTCAGCCTACATGGGGCGCATACTGGTGAGCTAGAGCTTGCCCTATCAAATCCTACACACATGCACATTACAAGCTAACTCTTAGAAATACCCTACAGGTAGTCCTGAGATCGGTGTGTAGCACACTTTGCAGTAAGGGTTTCAACAAGGCAGGTAGAGAAAAAAATAAAACAAGATAAAACACATAAAATGGGGTGACGAATTTGCCCTGCAGATTGTAATCAAGCCATGAATGAATGAATTAATTAATCGATCAAGTGACAGCAGCTCCTGGGAAAGTACACATACAGACAAACAAAAGTATCCCCAAAGATCTGTTCTGTTCTACAGTCCACCGAGACTAATTCAAATGTATAGTGCCAGATATCACTGACAGAGGAGCACCCAGATAAAAGGCATACAGGAAAGAAAATATTTGAAAATGGGTTGACTTGCTGCCAAAAAAGAGAAATAAGTGGTAAAAATACTTTGACACATCAGCTGGGCAGTTTTTTTTGCAAACCCAATCCCAGACCTGGCACTTGATTTCACAGAACTATTGAGAATTGCAAACTTACCGGTAGTGCAGACTGCACACGTTGTGCCTTTATTGGTGGGCAGTGGCGAATCTGGGAGAAAAAAGAAAAAGACAAAAAGGAGAAGGGATGAGCTGGTGAGTTTGGGGTTACAGGAGGAGACAAGCAGAAAATAAGATGATGCATGGAGTTAGTGCCGTATGTATAAAACATTTCATTGTCAGGTGCTAAAAAGTCAACCCAATGGCGTTTTTTTAACCCCCCCTCCTCCTCCTGCACACATAAAAGATCTGATCCAACCATTCTGGCATAGAAAAGCCAAGCGCTTCGAAAGATTGGAAGATTGCTCTGTAATCAACACGTACACAATCAGGTTTCGGCCCTTTTCTTCCTTTTCAAATGCATTACCAGGGGACACCTCCCCTCAGTCCTGTGACTCAGCTGTGTCTCAATGGGCCGTCTAAGCACGGAGACTGTTGGGAGTTTTTATCTCGCAAAGTTCCTGTGAAGAAATAATGGTTGGTGGATTAAAAGCTTCTCCAAACGGCCACAGGAGATCTGTCCCAAAAAAAAAAGAGCTGGTTCACAATAGTCCAAAGACGGTGGACAGTGGTTTTATAAGCAAAACTTGTTGGAATGTTGCCGGGACAAATCTGTTGATGGGCTCAGAAAATGGTTTGGACAGATATTTAGAAATAATTATGTTTGGGTTCGGGTCGGGCTCAGTCACATCAGTGCGATAAGGCATATGTTCGAAAATTGTGCTTTGGCTCCTTTAAGAGAGTTCAGTGTGTGTGTGTGTGTGTGTGTGTGTGTGGAAAGTAGGCTGAAGAGAGATAGACTGAAAGCCAAGTTCATTCATTTGATCACCAGGAATGGGATTTTAACCCCAACGTTATTCATTTTATGGATATAAAATGAAAAGTTTTTTGACCATTTTCAGAAACTAAGCCATCAGGAAAGATTAACACATTGAACATTTTAAATTAAACAGCTTATTAATGTGTCCTTGTTGCCCTGTGTGCACTAATGCACTCATCTGTTGACATGTCCAAATGCCTTCCTATAGATGCTTAAAAAGAAAAAGCAGGCTTTCCACACATACCTACGTACTAATTTGTGTAATTATTATGAGGAAAAAAAGGAGTTTTTTAATGTGTTGGGCTCGGGTCGGGCTCAGACAGAAACATCTTAATGCCTGCCGGCCCCCGGTTTAGTATTGTTTTCAACAATAAAACGCTTCAAAGCGGTAAAAGAGTTGGTTAACCCAAATCATAAAAAACACATTTTCTCACTTATCACTGGTGGTATGGGATTGTTTGGATTCATGTGTTGAGGTTTTGGAGATATCCACATCTGTTGTGTGTCTCACCAGGAACAATGCTCCGGCTAATCTGGATAATCCACAGATATTGATGTAAACACATTTCATTACATTTCAACTACTTAGGTTTTCTGAAGAAACATGTTGACAGTGAAGTAACTGATACATTACTGTCTGCACGGTTAGACACAGCTAGAAGTACGTGACTGTGGGATTTTGTGACAGATAAGGATTATCTAAGGTAAGAAAAAATGAAATTAAAAAAAACCTCACAGATCACATGTAGAATCTGTGATTTTTATCCTTCCACAGCTTCCTTCCAAAACCCTCTGAACTGTGAAACTGAAACTTAGAGACATTTTCATTGAAACCCACTGTCTAATTTGAGTAATTTAATCAATTTACCTGACCTGATTTGATGAGTATGTTAACCAATAATGGTCAAATGTACAAAGGACCCAACATCTTTGAATGGCAACTGACAGGTTAACTTATACTAAAGTTGGAAAACATGCACTGCTACATGCAAAGTAAAGCCCTAAGTGAAAATATTTAGGCAGTAGGAATCAATCCGCCCACTTCCTTACTTTGAACCCTAAAGTTAATAATGGCAGCAATGAACGTGCTTTCCCGGGCTGCAGTCACCAACAACTCTGCACCAAAATCCATCAATCCCTAAACATAGCATCAAGCCACAGTAGGGCGGCAACTAAACGCTGTTTTTATTATGTATTATTTTCAACAATGAAGATTCCCAAAAGATCTTGTCATTAAACAATGCAACTGGATTGGTTTAAGCCCAAATAGTTGCTGAAATGCATCAAATGGCCAAATAGTAGAAAGAGATGAATTCATTTCATAACCAGATGCATACCAAGAAAAGCTGTTGTTTTGATGTTTTTGTCGTGGTCATGTAAATGACAGCAACATCTTAAGTTGCAAAAGTATTAACGTTAGCAACCGGAATACATATCATAAACACTCACCTGTTGAATATTCTGTTGTTACTGTGTCTTGTGTTGTAGGACAGGGAGGAGGATCACAGTCATCGGATTCTTCTTTATTCTGTGCAGCTATAAGGAAATCTTTGACAAAGTCAAAGTAGCGCACTGTCTGCCACCTGTCTTTTCTGTAGTGGCACTCAAAATCATACATGATCGGCTCCTGCAAAGACAAAAGGAAACACACATCAAAGAGATTTATGTTTTTATGTCTTTAAGCTGTTCATTTCAAAGGGTCTAGTTGAGAGGATTACCTTGCCTTTTAAGCTGAAATCCATAAAAAAAGCAATGGCATTTCTTTTATTGAGAAAATAATGGAGGTAATGGGCAGCTAGTTATAGTAGATGAATGAACCTCATCTTGCAAATAAAACTAATAAAGGTTTGGATGTCAGAGTTAGCCAGCCATGCTTAGTCTCATAACAGCATAGTCTGTAGGGGATCTTTTATACAGGGTTTGTTAGTGAAAGTTGTGCTCCCAACATGGCTACATGTATAACATGTGTCCCCCTAAACTATAACATTAGCTGACATCAGACTGTTTTAAGTACAAATATGGATTACCATCTTTATTGTAGTATGAACAAAATTTAAATGACCTGTTGCTACTTTAAAGGACAATACTTTATGGATTTCAGCTTTACATATTTAAACCATTACAAAACAGTAATTTCAAAGATGTCAAACCTATACTAAGCAGAAACTAAGCAACATGCACTTACCACAGACCCCATGTTGAGCCGCAGTTCTTCGAGCATTTGGTTGAATATGCTAATATCTCTTCTGTTGGATGAAATATTTCCAAACTTATGTGCTAAATCTTTCAAACTCTCCTCCAAGTAGAAGACGTTTAATTTTACCCAACACATCCCTCCCTAAAAGAAAAAGAAGGCATACAATGAGCAATAATAAGTACTGTATGGTCATTTAATACAGAGTGTGCTAATCGGATTTACCAAAACACCAACAACCAAGCTCTCAATAGCCTGCATGTCCACCAAAGTCTAATAATCTTCCCCAGTTAGATGTTACTTTACAGTTGCTTTTGGGAGATGATGCAATATTTACACTGTACAAGAGATCTAAGGTCAGCCAAAGTTTAGCGGGAAGGTGTATAGCTAAAAAAGCTTTCTTGCTCTTGGGAGCACAAATCTATACACATGGAAAGTCTGTCAGAGTAATGGTCAGGACATTTGCTCATTTGCAAATTATTTTAATGCAGAGGTTTTTACAAAAAATGTAAAAGGTGGTGAGGCGTAAATATGCTGATCTTTTTAGTGATTCGATTTTGGTAATTATCTTCCCAATTCATTATTCCCCAAGAGGTACAGTGGGTGGATAACACAGCATCTTACCTCTTCTTTTGGAATGTAGTGTACAGGAATTTTGTAATCTTTAGGAATATTTTGTCTCTGTAAAAAGAAAGAAAAAGTACAAAAACATTCAAATTGGAAAGTAGCAATACAGCACTAGTTAATAACGTTTGATCATATACCTGCAAGTTGACTGTTTAGCACATTGATAAAAAGTCACTTGATTCTTTGCCAACACTTCATTTGGTGAGATAAATGCAAAGCAAGTTTCCCTCCCAGTCTGTGTGTATCATGTTCTTTTGTCCTGTGATTATGATTTTGATCTTTTTTTTTTGCTTGCTCCCTTTATTAACCTTTGTTCATATAACTTTTGCTCATAAAGCAGGTGGCACCATGCTAGTGGAAAAACTATGAGTTATAACATTATATCCTTCCAGATAGAGAATTGTTTCAGCAGCGGCAGCCATGATTCTGACCTGATTTTACGATTTGATAGTTATTCATTATAAAGTCAAAGTCCAGCATGAAAGTAAAATATCCATAATTTGAAGTGTTTGAATGACAGTATTGTTCTTACCAGAATAGAAAGTCTAGAGATGTCATCTGTCACTGGGTTGACGTCAAATTTACTTGAATGTACCCCAAACGTGATGAACAGCAGTAAATGGACACAGACCAGTATCCAAATCTGCAGATCAAAAGAGACAAACACAAGACATTTTGACAGTTAGTCACATCTTCTACATATAATACATTGTAACAAAAACAACATATGATCCACTGCATTATCTGCACAGCATCAAGTATGTTTACGTGCACACTAATATTCTAAATTTTCTAACTATGACAATATTCCAAATTTCATACGGGTCATGTAGACAGGATATTCCGAGGCCTTTTTACAAATTAAGGAATTTTTGGATTAAAGGTCCCATGTTATGAAAATTTCACTTCATGAGTTTTTTTTTAATATGCATTCCCCCAGCCTGCCTATGGTCCCTAAGGGGCTAGAAATGGGGATAGGTGTAAACCGAGCCCTGGGTATCCTGCCTTTGAGAAAATGAAAGCTCAAATGGGCCAATCTGGAATCAATCAAGCTTACCTCCCCTTTCTCTGCTTTGCCCGCCGAGAGAATTTGGCCCATGAGAGAGAGACATCACGGCTTTCAAACGAGCAAAGTGGCAGACTCAGAAATGGGACATACTGAGGAAAGCTCATTGTGGGACTGGCTCTAGTGGCTGTAACTCTGCTCCAAGGCTGAATTTTGGGAAGGAGACTTCAGCTACAGTATTAGGGGACCACTAAGGTCTATATAAAAGATACTTCAGCTACAGTATTAGGGGACCACTAAGG
>NC_048414.1:3432114-3432732 GCF_013103735.1 Etheostoma cragini | reverse complement strand
CAGATACAGTATTAGGGGACCACTAAGGTCTATATAAAAGATACTTCAGATACAGTATTAGGGGACCACTAAGGTCTACATAAAAGAGACTTCAGATACAGTATTAGGGGATCACTAAGGTCTATAAAAAAGCATCCAAAGGGCACTATGGCATGGGACCTTTAAGACATGTGGAGTATGTTGGTGTTATTCGGGTTATAGAAGCATGTTTTGGACATGTACAAAGCATTCGGAATGTGACTCAATCAGGGTTTTTACCACAGTTTTGCTTTTTAAGGCTTATGGAGAGCTCTGTTGGTTGTTATGGTTGTTGTACACAAATCAACTAGCCAACAGTTTCCAAGGCTGGGGTAGAGATGCATGCCCAAAAGAAAAGCCCACATCTGGTTGGAAAGACAAACACTTTTAAACATCATAAAAGACTTGGATATCAATATGTTTTTGGAAGTTTGCAAACCTCGCAATGCCAACCTTTTCAAGAGGGTGGTTGAAGGGATGGCTGTGTTTGTCCACTACTGGCGGAAAAAATAAAAAACCTACTTTCCACAACTGCTTGTAAACAGGAAAATTAGGGAATATACATTTTCATTAGCCATGTAAAAAGCGTTGCTCAGATTT
>NC_048414.1:3427327-3431852 GCF_013103735.1 Etheostoma cragini | reverse complement strand
TGTTTTGAAAAAATGTAACCACATTTGTAACCACTAAATTGGCATTGCTGTGACTCACTGTGACTTCATCCAGGGCCTCAAGTTGACTTTTTTCACCACCTGCCATTGTCTCTTTTTACCAGCCAGTTTTTTTGCTATATAGATTGACAGTGTTACACAACGTCTGCATGTGTGTGTGCGTGTGTGTCAGAGCTACAGTCTCTGTCAATATGCAGAGTCCTTTTTATTTGAAAAGAGGTGCCTCTAATGAGGAAAGACTAACGACTTTGCTATATTTACCGACTAGAAGAAGAAGAAAAAGGTAAACAATGACAGAACTGGCAGCATCATTGCCATTAATGCTTTGATTTGATTCGATGAGCTACTCCGTCGGATACAGCCTTTCATTCGCTATAAAGTAATTCATCTTAACCGAGTTAACAAGAGAGACTAGCAGTCACACTGAGAGTCCTGGCATCCGGTTCCCCTCGAGCTCGTTCAGGCTCCCTGTTTCCCCTTTGTTGTCGCTGCAAAAATTTAAATGGTGCGCGACCTCTGGCACTCATGGCTAGTAAACCACATAGCATATTGCGGCCTTAGTAAAGTACTGCGGGAAACCTTGTATGCTGTGATTTACAGTGATTATATTGCAACTTGTGTAGCGGGCAATACAAAATGTTAAGTTCCATGTTCACTGGCTCAATGTTTTTTATGACAACACATCACAGTATTTACCAAGGACACAGTGTCATATTACACCAGAATTGCAAATGAAAGTGCGTGAGTTATCAATATTATCTTTGTTTTGGACCAAACCTCCTGTGTGTAGTCTGATTGGACCAGGCTCTGATAGCATCAGCCACATATGAACAATCTTTACTTGCTCGATTACACTGCAAAGCCATTACTGATTTTACCCAAGACAGCCACGGAAATGCTTAAATGCTTGTGCTCTCTTTAAGTGCCTAATGCTCCAGGGTGAACAGTTGGTGGTTGAGCATTAAAATGCCCATGTAAAAAAAAAAAAAAAAAAAAAAATGAAAAGAAAAAAAAATCACTTTTTCTGGGATTTGGGTTGTTATATTGTGCCTCTGGTGCTTCCACACGTATACAAACTTACCTCCAACAAAGTTAGTATACAGGTGAGATGTCTCACTCTGTAGCTAAAACAGAGACCTAAACACAGAGGGGGAAAGGATCTGCAGCAATGTGCAGTACAACAAAAATACAATCTTTTCTGAAAATGAAACCATGTGAACCTATTCTGGTAAAACTTCAAAATACAATTACGAAAATACGAACCTGAAAATGAGCATATAGAGCATAAATAGAGAGTTTTTGACTTAGTTCTATAATTTAATTTTTGTCAAGTTTGTTTGGGTAAAGTATTCCTAAATGTATAAATGAATGTGAAATTCCAATAATAAAATGCATATCAAAAACGTTAATGCAACAGCCTTACTTTCAGTACGTAAACTAAACAAAATAGGGATTAAGTGAATGTATTGACTGTGCAAACTAATTTCCTTAGTTATACAAATGATCATTTTGCTCTGCAAAAGTCTTCCACTAGGCAAAATTCTCTTGATCTAAATAGAGACTCCTTTTATACACATGACAGACACTGTTTGAAACTGACAAAAATGTCATTGTTTTAATTGGTCAGACCAGCGTTTTTCAGACCCTTAGTGAGCTGATCTTCAGTTGCTGTAATGCAGCTGGCTCTCAGCCAACTCAGTCAACTGTTAAGCTGTGACAAAGGTAAACTTTAAATAACTGCCAGTAATCGTTGATGTTGTAACATGCAGTTAAGTGATTTAAACCTACAAGTCTCATCATACACACTTAGTGAAGTTCAGATGCAATCGTTCCAGACAGGCAGATTTCAGATAAAAGTGAAAATCATAATCTGGAAATCATGTGCAGGGTTCATTAATCTCATACATTTTGTTCCCTCGCCAGCAGGGACAGTGGATCTAGTGATTTGTCTACTACTAAAATGGATGTCTCAGTAAAGGCGGTATAGACCATCGGTGTTTGAAAAAAAGCAGCATACCTTTTGTCATATTGCTAGTTGCCAGGTCTAAAAGTGGTCAATAACCAAATGGATATTGATAGAAACAGTGGATTTCAGTTGGCATTGTTATACATAAATTAAAGTCTATGTAGTCATAAGTGACTATTAAAGTTTGAACTGCCAGATTTTTAATCAGAACTAACATCCTGGTAAGTAGCATCATATAATCTATGATAGTTCCTTAGGGTACTTATGGTAACAATAGTTTTTTGAAATGTAAAAAGATGTGGAACATGGGTTTTGCAGTAACGAATGGAGTCTGTTATCCTGTGGAATTTTTGCCCCCAAGCATTAGCACCATGGGAAGATGTTTTTACAGGAAAGTCCCTGAGGACAAAATTGCACAAGCTCATTGGTGGTTGATTGACAGTTGTTGATGATAACGCAAACGTAGTAATGTGCTAACAATAAAGGGGGGAGAGAATTTCTAGCGACAAACAGATGTAAAAAAATGTACAGATTACAAAATAGTTTTAAAAGTCAGCTTTGCAAATGTTGTATGGGAAAGAAAATACACTTTTGTTTGATGGAATAGATACACAAAATATATTTTAGTAAGGAGCACTGACTAAACTGCTAACCAACAAAAAGATTTCTTTCTTCTTTTTCATTCTTTTTTTTGCTGAGTTTGTTGCTTTCTGCGCGGTGGTCATCAAACTAGAGTGCTATGTGACACGTGGTGCTTTATTGTTGAGGAATGGAAGGTTAAATCTGCCGTCCTACACAAAGTATACCAGGCAGACACAGATGACAATCTCCCAGAATGATGCAGTAAAGCTGAGCTTGTACAGATGGGGATTTGTGCCGGTCGTTAGCATACCTTACACTAAACGTAAACAAGGACACTGCAACTTTGAAATTAAGTATTTTACTGCCTAATGGAGGTGCATCGGCTTACCGTACATTAACACTTGCCATTCATTTGGCTGACCTCTTACCTCTTCTCTGTGCCAAATCAACCATATTATGCAATGGCAGGTCTTTTAAATAGAGATTAGGGCCACAGCCTAACCCAAAAACAACTCAGCAACCTTGAAAGCCAACCTCCCCTTTGGTGAAAAGCTTTAGAGCGTTGCACAAATGGGAGGGATGAGAGGGATAAAAATCTAATAGTGACTGAACCCTGTTTAATCTTCAGGCACTTCAAACTGTACAAAAGGATGTTGTTCTGTATTTGATTTATGCTTGTTGCTTCTCATTCACGGTTACATTCATACTTTTGCCGTCTACATGTTCCCTGCCAGTTTGGTCTTTCAGATTGAGTATTTTGAAATCTTCAAGGCAGAGACCGCCACCCATGTTCCTCCTGTTAGTATATATTTGTCAAACAGAGCCACAACAGGAAGAGAATGGAACAATGATCCATCAACAGCAGGAAAGGCCAAAGGAAAGGCAGCATGTAAAGCACAGAAAGGATGTAATTCCATTCCGCCAAGCTTCTACTGCTCACTAAAACTAATCTTCTTTCAATAGCAGACAGGGTCGATAAGGAAGTAATGCTTTAGGGCAGATAGGCAAAAGACATATGGGGGACATCTTCTAATTCATTAGTTATGCCTTAACCTCTGCATGTCATGAACTACATTTGTACAGGATATAGTGAATGAAATCAAAGATGCCCGAGACACAACTTCAGTACATAAGGTCAAGGATTTTCCAAGTAGTCATGTTTCAAGTTGTTCAGCAAAGCAAAACTTGACCCCCAAATTGTTAAACAAATCTTAAAAGATTCCACTACTTTCTCTATTTTTTAAGAATTAAAATCAGACAAAATCAACAATAGGATATTTGTCTTCTCCGAAACACATTAGGGGAATTTTGAGTGTGAAGATGTTATTTAAGAACTTTCTGACAGGAGCAGTCACATGAAATCTCAATTGATATCCCGACTCACTGACATTTCTGGGGTAATATGGAACCATTGCCAATACTATCTACGTATATGTCTACCTTAAACCTTCATAAGTGTTTCACACTTGTTTCACTGACTATATAAAAAACAAAACAAGTGTGCTTACTATAGACTATATAAAATATGGACATAGTCTCCGTGATGTCACCCATAGGTTTTGGAAGAGCCAAATTTAGCTTGAAGTGGGCATGAATCGGTAGCCCGATTCGTCGCCGTCTTGGCAGTGCCTGATGTCCATTAATCCACATCATGGATGGAGCTAAGGCTGGCCGAATAAAGCCGGCATCCCCCAGGGCTGCGTCCTCAGCCCCCTCCTGAACTCCTTGTTCACGCACGACTGCTTAGCCAAACACAGCTCCAACACCATTATCAATGTCGCAGACAACATAACCGTTATAGGCCTTATGATCACCAACGGCAACGAGACAGGTTGAGGAGGTCAGAGCCCTGACATCTTTATGCCAGACAAATACCTCCATCTCAATGTAAGCAAAACAAAGGAGCTGATTGTGGACTAAATGAAGCGACAGAGGGGAGATGACCAATAAAGAACCTTG
>NC_048414.1:3351813-3427227 GCF_013103735.1 Etheostoma cragini | reverse complement strand
ACTTCACTCAACACTTTCTCTGGCACTTCCCTGTTTTACCTCTGCAATGTTTGTTTGAAGAATATTTCCGTAGATAGGCGGAGGCTACTAATGCTTTCATGTCAGTCAAACATCACATGATGAATGAAAAAACAAATTGATCAATTAATCAGTTTCAGAAATATAAATAAATACATAATCTAGTGCGGAAAGGCTGCCTTCTTGAAACAAACCCAAAAAGCAATGGAGAAGAGCTGTCACTCAGAAAGCCTTGTGTATGTTATGATCACTGCCACTCCCAAACTAGATTCACTTACAGTGTGTTTGCTATAACATCACACACGTTGGTCCCGCATCGTTGTTTTCTTTCAGTTTCAATAAAAACCACCACCAGACCAATTATGTTTCTCTCAACATGTGTTGAGAATATGAAGAGGAAAACGTGTAAATGGATAACATCTTTTGCGCACATGTGCAAGTCATGCTGAGAGCAGAGCAACTGTTGAATGGCTAGCGGCGCTCAAAATAGGTAATCCCTGCCATTAGCAGTTATTCTTTTAAAACATATTCTTTTAAAACTCATTGTCATCCCCGTGGCTTTTTTGTGAGAACAAGTAAGGCCAAGTAAGCACAGCAGTATACACAGCAGGATATAATGTGTGAGTGATGACCGTGATATCGGCAGACATTCTCTAGGTCTTTATGAGACAGATTCACAGCCCATGAAACAAGCCAGCTGAAAGATACTAATGGTAGATGAACCGCAAGTTCTGACGGAAAGTTGGAAGTTCAGATTTCACTAGAGCTTTTGGCGCTGACAAGTTGTGAAGTGGCTTTATGAAATGAAACAGGAACAGATTTTCATAAATGTTGGTGTGCGAATGTGCTTGGGGAAGAAAAAAACTGACTGGATTTTGCTCCAGGTCCAGATCCAAACATTCTGCCTTTCTCTACTTGCTGCATTGGTGCAGGTTTGCATATATATATATATTTTTTTTTGTTTTGTTTTGTTTTTTGTTTTTGTTTAATTCATATATCAAAACCAGCCATGGATGTAACATTTTCTCGTTTTTAACTATGTGATTGAAAAAGCTACAGCTAAAATCATCTAATGGCAGGATTCACAGATCTGGATTGCAAACACGGCAATCTAGTTACTAATTGTAATTCATAAAAATGAATGGAAATCCATAAAACTATATAATCTGTTCAGTGGATTTAACAATATGCATTTTCATTCATTATACTTCTGTAGAAATTGTCTTCAGGTTTAAGAGAAGACTTACCACTAAAGATTTCACACAAAACCCTTCTGGCGTCTCAGCACTTCCTTGCAAACATTTGGCTGTAACAGTATTGATTTGTCTAGACAGCTCCTGACTTTGTGTAACTTCCATGTAAAACACCATGTTCTGATGCTCCCATGCCATCATGCTGTCATTGATTGGTTAGAACGTTGCTGCTGTTAATGGTCTGATCAGACCAAAATTTAAGCCAATTCTAGAGGCAGTGTGATTCAATGGAAATAGTCAATGGAAATACACAAGAGAATGAGAAGTACGCTCATGGCAAAGAGAACTGAGGCAAAGATGGAACCGCTCCAGAAACTGCTAGCCCTTGCTATAAAAAATTTGCATGCATACCAAAGCCTTGTGAATGAGAGAAAATGAGAAGACTTGAGGAAAAGCCGACAAGGGTGGAATTGCTTGTCTTTAAGCTGTCACACACATGCACATAGAATCCATGCGCACATTGTATTGTCAGTGGGGCTGTAACGATATGCATTATGAAACCGCGACACTCAGATCCACAAATCTGTCTTGCGGAGTGAGAAGGCAGAATGGCAACACACCCCTTCCGACTCCCGGAGTTATCCTTTCTGTCTAGATCCAGTGCTACCACACCTTTAAATTACTTTTAGAATTAGTTCTTTGGTGCCTTGTCCCCCTTTTGTCTGGTAAATTTAGCTAAGTGTAAAGACAGCTAAAAGCAAAGGGGGGAGAACCGGTAACGCTAACGAAAGTGTAATGTTACAAATGGCCACTGTTCTGACTGACGGATTAGTAAACTGCAATTAGTGTCCCTATAACACCGGGGCTGTAATGATAGTGGATGTTTACTAGCTGGTTGGGGGCTGACTGTGGATGTGTCCCCAGGCCGGGGATGTAATGATAGTGGATGGTTGCTAGCTGGCTGGGGGTTGGCTGTGGATGTGTCCCCAGGCCGGGGCTGTATTGATAGTGGATGGTTGCTAGCTGGCTGGGGGTTGACTGTGGATGTGTCCCCAGGCCGGGGCTTTATTGATAGTGGATGGTTGCTAGCTGACTGGGGGTTGGCTGTGATTGTGTCCCCGTTGTCAGCTCTCATCCCAACTGAAGCTCCCGACTGAAACTGCAGCGCCTTGAGAGTGAGGCAGTCAGACAGGGGTCTGCTAGCTAGCTAAATTATCATTAGATTAGTCGTCTAGCCATACAGTTAACGTTACTGATGAATTCGTGGGTTGGCCCAGAGTTGTTAACCGTGGTTAAAACAATCATACTAAGAATAACTGAGCGTGTTGAACGAGGTTGTAACCAGGACCTTTACAGTAGGCCCCAAAGCACTGTTCCTCTACGGCCCCCCTCTTCAGCTTTAACCATATGCATGATGCTTACTTACAACATTCTTATAATGTTCTGTGTTGCAGTGATTTAAAAAAAAACAAGATGCAAAATGGAGCTAGAATTTCTGTCTTATTGTGAGCTGCCTTACTTCAACAAGGAAATAGATGGGAAAAAAACCTCAGTAAAACAATACTCGTGGAAAAACAAACAGATCTTGTATCTACAAGTTCCAAATATGCTCATGGCCTCCCAACACAGCTTGGGCCAAACATATCAATAAACAACACGGCTTCAGTGAGAAAAGAGAGATAAGTTCATCACACTTGTTTACCTGAAACTCACTAAGTAACCTTACAAGACTGAAGTCTCCAATGCCCTGACAGGGAAAGAAATGATTTCCGATGCTACCTGGAACACAGAAAACAGTGCTGTTGCTGCGCCTTTGGTAAAGCAAATCTACCATTTATTTAGCCAACAGCAGAACCAGCTGATATCAAGTCGAGTTTTTTTTCTCGAGTTGAATAGTCAGGGGCAACCCTTGAAACTAAAGCCCTCTTGTCCGTCATTGTCTGGTGCATTAGGGTTTTTGAGGCCTGCTCGCCCTCATCATATTGATGCAGAGGATGATTAATCCCCCCCCTCCATCTAATTTTCCATGACCACTTTGAACCTGAGATATCATTAGCTGAACAGGCTCTCCAGACCGCCGGCCTCGTGCCCCTTTTAACCATGTAATCTCATGAAAGCGGAACAACGGGCCTTGCGTGACATAAGTCCACCATAGCAACATGCAGCCTGTTACTCAGAGATGATTTTATCCTAATCTTTTGTCTAGATTGTTGTTTAGAATTTTGCCATGCAATATCATTTCATTTTTAATTATGATTCAAATTAAAATATTATATTATAAATATTAAATATTAAAACATGGCAGATGATGAAGGCTGTGCAAAGAAAAGAGCGAGCAGCTGTTGCTGTTGTCCAGATGTTCCAGAGTTGATCCATGTTCAGTTGAACTTGTTTTTTCTTGAAATCATGCTCCATTCAAAAGGTTTGTTTTTAGATTTCAGACATTCAGTGTTTAACCTTCCCATGTTATTCTCAGCCACATGCTTCCCCCCCCGATTAGGGAAATGTTTACAATGGGTCATGTTTATGATGTTGTTTGTATCTTTGTACACAGTGTACACATTTTCTATTGGACATGACAGACATCGTGTTCATCTCCCACACCACATCATCAGAAAGGAGCATATTTAATGTGGCTCTGGTTAATACCCGATCCACTTCATAAGGTTAGTATGTGGCTAAATCTGATTGGTGCATTAGCATCGCACCTAACTTTCAAAGAGTTAAAGCCCAGTTCAGACCAAAGATTTTCAACATGATGAAACTGTTTTAGAACGTTGCATGGTAAAGTTGCAGTGGACTGAACCGGTCCGTCTCAGCTCGACTAAAGCCATCTGATGGCGTTGCCCGAGACTCACCTTGTTGAGTCGCCAGAAGCTGGTTTTAGAATGTAAGGGACCCCATCTGTTTCAACAGCCCACATCAAAGTCAGCTTGTAAGGTCAGCTGCAAACTATAACAAGTAAATAAAATGATTCATAATCTATTTTATTCCTATGTTGCAAGCTGTCAACTGGTCAAAATGGCAGAGTTTTAGACAGAGGCTCGAAGACAGCCCGCTAGCACAGTATGTGGTCAAGCGAGCTGGAGAGCGACCATAGAGAGGGAGCGGCGTTAGAAATAAGCAGTCAATCTGAGAAATTGTTTTTGAGGTTTAACTACTAGAAATGCAACTGAAGCATATCTCACAATCACACAACCACATTCATATTTAGACCCAACTAATGATTTATCCATCTAAAAAAAAGCCTGAAAGTTGGAAGTTAGAACAGAGAGTTGTTGCTTTGGAAATGATACACCGTCTCGTGGCCTTGGTGTAGACGGGCGGGTCATAGAAGGTTGCAGACAGGTGCATTGCAAGTAGTTGCTAGTTTCAACTCGTCTCTTCTTTGGTCTGAACTGGGCTTTAAATGCTTGAAGGGCAGAAGAGCAAAACGTGAACAAATATAAAGACAGACCACAAATATTATAAAACAGAGAGCAAGACATTGATGAATGCCTTCCTGAATGACAAATTTAAAATAAAAATACCAATGTTCCGCAATGGGATGGGCCTGTTCGTTGGCAACTTCTGAAAACATAACACAACGTCACAATGAAAGACGCCTCCAGCGGTGTCTCTGACCTATGACTTAAGCCATGCAGGTCTGGAGACGTGTTACTAACTGCTGGACGGACAGAGGTGGAGACCCTGTGGGCTGAGATCAAGTAAGCCTCATAATGGGACTGAGGCTTACGATAACCCGCAAACTGCTACACATAGCTGTTGCTAATTTTAATGGAGGCGCTCTTTACAATTATTACAGGGTGAAAAGCTGTTTTGCTGCTTTTGTGGCTCAGCAAATGTTGCAGAGAAAAACAAGAAACAAACAAACCTTTTCACACGTCTACTGAGACACTACCATGGCTTTTGTGGAAATTAGAGAGGACACCCGTTGTGTTAAACAATGGGTTTCAAAGATTAGTCTGGAACCAAATAACATAAAAGTGTCAATGATCGTTACATGGTTAGCGGAAAACCCAAATAAAAAGGTGGCGATGGGAACAATAAGAACAGAGAGGAAAAACAATCTATTTGCAGGGACATACATGTGATTTCTATTACAAACTTGGAACCAGTAAGAGTCCATTGGCCTGGATCTTGTTACTTCACATTAACTGACAAGAATTTCTCCTGAGATTTGTTATTGAGATGGCGTAGTGGCTTAATCAGATTGCTGTGTCCGAGACATTTTTCCCGTATCGTTGTATTGTCAACTTATTGGTCGGACAACCTCTCTCTCACTGTCAAATTCGTCGTCTTTCATTAGTATTGAAACTTATGAGTGATCGCAGTCACAAACAAATTGTCTCCTTAGAGGACGTGTTGACCTGAACTAATGACGCTTTGATTGCAGTTTAGTCTTTCCGTTGGTGTCAAGCAGGAAATCGGATTTTGCTGCTGAGAGCAAATTTGAAAAGGGGAGGATGAAGATAAAATGCATTTGATGACTGTATGCTCTCTGTTGTTATCTTTGGAAATGAAATGCTATATTTTCTGGTCCCTTACAGTTCCTTTCATATAGCACTTACTATGTCAACAAATAACTGCAAGGACAGATCTTGTTGATATGCACTAACTGCAGGAGGGGAATTTGGCTTGATAACAAGGAAGAAAGTTGAGTTGTGCAACGGTGGTTTAAAAAAAAAAAAAAAACTGATTTCCTGCCAACTTTTTACCTTCACAACTTCTCACCCACAGCTCAGCTAAATTCATACTGCATTTTTTACTGCAGTTTTACTTCTGAAAAATGTAAAAAAACAAACAAAACAAAAAAAACATTAGAGTTTTGATCTTGTGATTCATCCCCAGATATTTATGACCGTGGTAAGTAATGGCTGATGTTAACCAGCTCATTGTGGACCAGTTATTAAAAAACAAAAAGTGTATTATTGTAGAGTGTATAATTCTGTCTGCTTTAATCCTACATGACACCAAACAAGTTGTTAAAATGTTAAGGATTTTTGTGATGGGGGTTAAGGAAAAAGGAAACTAAAAAAATGTGTTTTTGAGCGCCAAAGACTTCATTTCAAGGATTATGGTACATTTTAGGCACATATTTAATGTGAAAACATCTTTTCTTTATGTCAAGGAAAACACAAAATTTAGAAGCCAATTTAAAATATCAAAATATAAAGAAATATAGTAGCAGTAAGGGCGCTTTCACATCCGACTACACTTGACCACAAAGTTCAGTTTATTTATTTATTATAAACAGGACATAACAGTCACTTTTTTCCCCAAGGAGCACATTTTGCTCTGAAAAATGTAGGAGTGACTTCCTCAAAGTATCTGCTACAATTGTTGTAGCTAATTTGTACAATCAAACGTAATAGTCTTATGAATACAAAATGTTTTGAATTGTAATGGTTTCTATTTTGAAATACATTCTATTGATCAATACATTGTCAGTGATGTTGAATATACAGTAGTAGTGTGGATAAATTGCAAATTTAACACGACTATGAGACGGGTTACAGAGGTTATGAAACTGTCTCAATTAAACAGTGATAGGGGGCAGCGCAGCCCGTAGCATGGACAGACAGCAGTCGAAGCTTTGGCGAAAGGCTGAAACCTCCGCGCTTGGGATTTTCCTTTCACGCTGGCTAAAAACTTCTTAAGGGGGCGCTTACACTTTCTCTATGTTGGGAAAACCATTCTACATATCTTCCTTCAGGCTGTAAGATGCACTTACAAAATATCTTTTGTTACAGACAAATAGTGTTCGTAGCAAAGTAGAGGATTGAAAATTGTTAAGTTCAGAAAGCTGGCATTGAATTTTCCCTCAACTTTAAACGCTTCGATCCCAGGTTCCTCCTAAATCCCAAGCTCCTCTTAAAGTTTAAGTCCAGTCTAATAACAAAACAGAAGATGAGCTGAAGATCGCCACTGTTAAGGAAATAACGTGTGTAATGCACAGGATCAGTCCTATCAGTGCTAAAAGTGTCAAAAATAGCATTCAAAAGGAGCAATGCGGTTATGACAAAAGCCACGTGCAACCATGTGAACAGCAGAGATGACTAATACAGTTTCTAACTTCTGTATCAATTGTCCTTCATGGCTTTTCATCCTAGCTCCAGGAAGTAGCGATCATGTGGAAACTGCTATTTTTTAGCAAACAGATGAAGATTTGTATGAACATAACACATATCAAACCCATCTGAATGCCCTCCAGCAGCAACTGCTCTGAGTCAGATGTACACAGGGACAGCTCAGTGCTGAAGATGACTTCATGCTTGTATAAATATCCAGAGATCCTGAATGCAACGGACCTTGAGCTTCTGTTAAGTAAGTGAGTTTAAGACAGCATGCCAATCACAAAGACCTGGCATTCAAAAGAGCTAGAACACACACGAAAATAGAAACCACAACATGATGGATGTGCTCATTAAATCGGACGTCTTTTCAGAAAGGATAAAGTAATCAACCAGTCACAATTTGCCTCGGACGTCATCAACTCCACTGGACAATGTGTCTTCATTTATTATTCTGTGACAGCAGGCTGCTGAACAGAAGTGAAACCTAATCAACTGAAAATCACCCTTCTATGTAATATATTTATATGTTTAAAATGAGAAATCCTATCGTAAGTAAACACTACAATCGGATTTTTCTTAGGTTGTAATGCAACGTTACATACAGATGTTCCCTGTAGCCAAAATGACTTCCACAAGTAGAGTTTACATTCCTAGGTAACCACCATTTCTATTAACTTACAACAGAAAGGATGAGAGGGTTAAATCCACAGCTCCCTGAAAACACTCTCAAAGATGTGGTTTCTATGCGAAACCCTTGAAACCCCTAAAAGTCAACTTTTTATGGACCAACAAAAACAGTCTTGCTTGTCTTTGCTTGACTGCCATGATGTTTTCAGTTTATCCAGTGGATTCACAGCATTTTCCCCAACGCATAACGGAGCAAAAAAAGTTGTTAAAGAACTTTTAAACCACTCAAATGTGGCTTGGGGTTTTGAAAATATTCTCAAGAATGATTATACGATGGAGAGGTGAGAGAAAGGTTTATTTAACTTAGAGATGTGGGCTCAGAACTGGTTTGCACCATGTCCTTATCTCACTTTTCCAAACCAGAAACCACAAAGTACAACATTTTCGTATGTTGTTTCGTGCCACATTAAATACTGCAGAGAAGAAGAATAAAAGGTCCCATGGCATGAAAAATCACTTTATGAGTTTTTATAACATTCCTCCAGCCTGCCTATGGTCCCCCAGTGGCTAGAAATGGTGATAGGTGTAAGCCGAGCCATGGGTTTCCCGCTCTGCCTTTGAGAAAATTAAAGCTCCTTATTAGGTCATAAGGGGCAAGGTTACCTCCCCTTTCTCTGCTTTGTCCGCCCAGAGAATTTGGCCAACCCATGAGAGAGATACATCACGGCTTTCAAACGAGCAGTGGCGGTTGGCAGTCTGCTCCAAGGCTGAATTTCGGGAAAGAGACGTAAGAAACATTAGGGGATCACTAAGGTCTATATAAGAGAGACTTCAGATACAGTATTAGGGGACCACTAAGGTCTATATAAAAGAGACTTCAGATACAGTATTAGCGGACCCCTAAGGTCTATATAAAAGAGACTTCAGATACAGTATTAGTGGACCACTAAGGTCTACATAAAAGAGACTTCAGATACAGTATAAGGGGACCACTAAGGTCTATATAAAAGAGACTTCAGATGCAGTACTAGTGGACCACTAAGGCCAATACAAAAGAGACTTCGGATACAGTATTAGGGGACCACTAAGGTCTATATAAAAGAGACTTCAGATACAGTATTAGGGGACCACTAAGGTCTACATAAAAGAGACTTCAGATACAGTATTAGGGGACCACTAAGGTCTATATAAAAGAGACTTCAGATACAGTATTAGGGGACCACTGAGGTCTATATAAAAGCATCAAAAGAGCACATTGTCATGAGCCCATGATGCAACCGCTGAAGTGGTTGCCAGGTTTCTAAGATAGTGGCTGCATTCTTTGTAAAAAAAAAAAAAGACATTCCCTTCAATGGATTTACTTGCTGTTAATTAAAATAAACTTAAAATAAGAAATATCAAACATACATGGATCAAGCAAGATGTAAGAAAAAGAAGCTCCATGAACGCTGTTCAACTCTCGTATTAATACAGCTAATTGATTCATCAGTGTGTTGGTAAAATGTCAGAAAATAGTGGAAAATGGCCATTACAAATTTCCCAGATCCCACAGTAACCATCAGAACAACATGCTAAAAACCCAAGGCTATTTCATTTACAATGAAACAAAACAGAGAAAAACCAGAAAATTGCAAAATGGCTTTTTGTTTTTGTTTGAATGAATGAATGTTGGTCATGCCTTTAAATCAGTGGCACAATCTGAAAACACTGGACTAATGTTTGCATTCACATGACATCCAGTCACTGCGCCTTTTGTACAGAGACAAGCCAGAACCAAGGTATAATAAATCCTTGAACTGATCCAACCGGTCATTTCAAGTTTGCACATCAGGTTGAAAAGTCACGCAAGGATTTCAAATCGACAGACCTCAGTGTGTAGCGGTTAATGGATCGGAGATCTAATAACATATATTTTTTTTATTCTCAGAGTTCCTCCAGTGTGTTTTCTGTCTCCTGGCTGGCTTTATGGTAATGGTAAATACATTCACCGAAAGACCAAAGACTGCCAACAGACAGGCCTTTCTCTGGTCAGGGACAGCACTCTGAACATCTAGCGGCTGCAGAAATCCAGTAATGCATCAAATGCAGGGGCTTCATGACAGAAGACAATCCTGTAACTCAAACCATGTTTGCTATGCAACTTTTTTTATGGATTTAGCATGCTTCTCATTCTCCCAATGTTTAAGGCTGTGACTGCACAAAGCTTTGTAGCAAAAATAAGGGCACTTAACAAAATACACATTGGGAAAACATGAGTTTCCGAGAATGTATTTGCTATGATTTAAAAAAGAAAACTGGACTACGTGGGTCCTGAGAAACAATGTTGCATCACCAGAGACCACCTACCAAAGTGTTTTTTTGCCAATGCCTAAACACACTTAAAACCCTGCGAACATCCCTGACAAATGCTCTTTCTTCGGTATCTGAGGCTTTGAAAAGTGCATACTTATATATAATATTTTTTTCTTTTTAAATTGCATTAAAACACACTGCTGCACAGATGTGGCTCTCATAGTTCGCAGTGTCTAAAAGAAATGGCCGCGTTTTTTTCCAAGTATTGAGTTACTCCTGTCTGAACCTGGAGGGTGCCGTGTTAATGATGCCAGAGACCTGCTTCTGGGACCAAACATCAGTTCCATCGTATGGACAATTCAAGCAGTTATGCTGACACACAATAATGTGACAGTGATGGATCTAACTCTCATTTAACAAAGCAGATAACAATACAGATATGCAGCCCAACATGATCTGTGATTAAAACTAGTCGTTACATGTATAAGCATTGACTGATGAGCATTAGTCACTGTTGTGAGCAGCTGATGTTGACAAAGAAAGACCGTTAGTAATTGTCAGCATCACAGGGAAATTTATGGCATTTTTCCACTACATGGTACCTCCTCGACGCGCCTCGGTTTCCATTACAAAAAAAAGTCCTTGGTACCTGCTAAAAGGTACTTTTTTCCCCCCCTCAGTTGGGGTTCCAAGCGAGCTGAGATGATACCAAAAAGTGACGTGAAAACCTCCAGACTACTGGTTGGTTGGAGAGAATTGTCACTAACAACTGTGGCATCATTGTTAGCAATAGACGGGGGTGTCCTGAACAAACCTGCAGTGTTTAGGTAGTTTATCCAGTTTTTTAGTTTTTTAGTTTTTTTTTTCTGCCTTCAGCTTCTTTTAAAACTAAATCTGACTTCTGGCTGAGAATCAAATACAAGACACCTTTGACATTCTGTGTGCATGTCATGCGCGGTTTCCTGCTATGAGCCGCGCCCGGCTGAGGCGGTAGGCTACTAATCTGCAACCGAAAAATGAGGACGGGGCACCGCGGCCGAGTCGAGCACGTACCACGTAATGGGAAAACGCCATTACTGTTTCCAATAAGGTGTCACAGATCAACTCCGACAGCTGAGGTTCACAGATGCCACAGAAATGATAACCATGGAATGCCAAGTGTAGCTAACACTGTATAATGTGGCTTTTAAATGAGAATAGAAACATTAGAGGAAGTCAGTATTTGATTCAGCAGTGGGGACCTTAGGCCTGTCACAATAACACATTTTTGCTGGATGAGAAACTGTCCCAGAAATGATTGCGATAAACGATAATGTTATCATTCCGAGACCATTTTCATCTAATATATAATGAACATGACACAATAATAACGGAACATCTTTTCAAAGATCAATACGCCTTATTTAACCCTGAAACTGGAAGACATTTTATATATGTGGCTCTCTGCCAAATGGCGAGTAAATGTTTGTACCAAATAGTTCTGGTTTCAGCCTTAACTTTGGCGAAGGTGCAGCTACTATCTTGGACTCCTATGCAGGTCGGAGCTGCATGTCGACCGACCTGCTCCAGGTCGGAGCTTTGCGGGGGCAGGCCGACACACACACATGCGCGCACACACACACACACACACACACACACACACACACACCACTTTTGTTTACTGATAGCTATCGTTTACCTCAGGCTAATTCATTAGCTAGTAATTTCTGGCAGTCAGTCTTCCAAAAGAAAGCACAATGAAATTAAACCGTTGATGGACAAGCAGGTAACGGAGTCTCAGTTCACCTTCCGGGAGCCTCTGACCCACTGCCAGCGGACAGCAGTAGGCTTGTACCGGTTAATGTTCTGTGCATTGTCGGACACATGCAGCCACTTTCCTGAGAGCGGTTGAGAGACTGCCAAGTCCACAGCAGCCTGTGGCGTTTATGTCCGAGCCGGTCTCCACCGCCTCCACCGGCAGGTTGTCGACTGCGTGGTTAGGAATGAAAGGGAGAAAACAGGACCGGGGATATCGCTCATATACTTTTTTTTTTGTGATGGCGCCTTGCATTTCATCTGTCTCTGTCTCTCTCCGCCAAGGTTCCCGCCTTCCCACACAAAGACCATGCGTGGTTATCCAGTCTCTTTGGTAGAGAGAGAGAGAAAGAAAACAACCAAGCATGCAAATGGAAATTATCACGGCCGGAACTATTATTGGGCTCATCTTTTTTATCATGCAAATAATTGATTTATTGACTACAGCGACGGGTCTAGCTGAGCTTCCATTCCACTGCATTCCACATGGCGTGGTTAACGTTTTATCTTTCATTTCCTGCTGTTGATGGGATGCCATTATTCACCTATTAAAACAAATCATTAGCCTGAGACTTGATTATCAGTTTTTAAGTCTATTACATGTGCTTTATATAATCTAATTCGGCTTAACCGATTCATTTGGCTGTGATTACTGGAGAGTGTAATTCTTACACATTAGCACCCTCAACGCCTACGTCCTGTATGCTTCTGCATGTGGCATCCTCAATCTAATGATGCAGAGCAAGGCTCACTGGGGATTATTTTGCTGTCTAGTTGCTTGGTCTATAAAATGTCAGAAAATTGTAATGGATAAATGGCAATCAGCGTTTCCCAAAGCCCAAGACGATGTCCTCAAATGTCTCGTTTGGTCCGCAGCTCGGAGATATTCAGTTTACTGTCACAGAGAAGCGAATAAACCAGATAATATTCACAATTAAGAAGCTGGAATCAGAGAATTGGTACTCAAACTGATTATAATCCGTTATAAAAACTATTTGGCGATGAATTATTGTAATGTAATAAACATTGCCGCTCTAATGCAGAGCACTCCTTCTATGCTTTGCCTTCTGGTCTGCACATGCTGTACCTTTCAAAATCTAGAAGAGTTAAGATTTCCTATAGTAAAAAATGATCTACTTCACTCAGGGGATTCCTGTTGCCTGCTGATTCTAAGCAAGTATAAGTCCTCAACAATAAAAAAGAAGGACTACATTATGTGAGCAGTTTGCATGTGGATTTACAGCTTGTTTTAAATGCAAGGCCAAGCGGCTCGACCATTTATGTTTGTAAATCAGTCTGGGACTCAAACCCTTCAGCTTTTCTTCACCTCCCGTGTTTCACTTCTCCTAAGAAAACAGCACAGCTTGTCCACAACCCATGGGCTGTAGGTCATCACAGAGATCAGCGGTAAATACTGCTTAATGACTTTCACAGGTAAATACTGCTTAATGACTTTCACAGGTAAATACTGCTTAATGACTTTCACAGATCTAGGGCAGACGTGTGATGTAAACCTCCCACAGCTCTAGGCCTGTGCAGCGCCCCCTACTGGTGTACAATGGTCTAGACACGCTGAGACAGACACAGACACACACACACACACACACACACACACAGGCACACATAGACAGAGCCACAGAGAGACAGACATAGACACACAGAGAGACACACACAGAGACAGACACAGACACACAGTGGCACACACGGACACAGAGACAGACACAGAGACACCCTCAGACAGACACAGAGACATGCACACATAGACACAAAAATACACACACACAGACACACACAAAAGATAGTACCGTAAAATTTCCACTCTACAGATTTATGAGAGGACTAAATAAAGAGATCCTTCTCTACATATGTCCCACATGTGATTGCGTGACAGTGGAAAGCACCAGGAGCAGCTGCAAGGACCTTGAATAAAAGAGAAAAGTTGTCTTTGGATGCTGCCAGGAACAACTAAATGTGTAAATTCATTAAGAAAGCATAAAGGAAACTCTGCTAGGAATATGATTAGCAGCGGCAGGGATGCAGAAATGCCCACCCTTCCTCCAGGAAACTTTAAAGACTTTTGTTCCCAGACGCATGCATACACACACACACACCCTGTTAAATCAGTATTCATGTTACGTTGTTGTATTAACATTATAAGAAGCTGGCTTAAACTGCCATTCCAAATGAGGCAGAGATTAGTCAAAAACCTGATATCTGCGAGGTTCAGTCGAACAGCCTGGAGGATGTAATGCAGTAGAAACCTCCCTGAATTTAGTTTGCACACCTTCTATATTTATAGCTCTACAAATGGACATGTTAACCTTCTGGTATGGATGGAGGATCAAGCCTTTCATGTAGGCTATGCATACACCAGTGGTCAAAAAGTAAAACAAAGACAGCTGATTTCTTTGATTCCCTTTGCTAAATCATACTACTACGTGTCGTGGTACACGTGTGGTGAAAGAGAAGCCTTTAATCGTCAAAGTGATCTTCCGGGTCAGGACGTCAGATGCCACAGATGGTGTCAGGACTGCAGTCCCGGGGCCAGCTGGCCCTGCAGCCTTAACACAGATAGACAGCGGCTGCTCTCGCTGCAAAGTAGCCTAAGCTGCCTTAACCGGTGGATGAAAACGCAGTCCTATATGTCTGCATGGATAATTACAATAAGAGATGTATAATAAGAAAAGCATAGACTGACAACCTAACTCCACAGTGTTCCCAATGATCATATGCCATTAAACCAGTAATGATTGACAGCCCACCTGGAAATGTGAATGAATTATAGTCTAATGATAAAAAATCTACTCGAATTGGAGAGCTCGATGTTCTTACTGTTCTGCAGGTTAAAATAAAACAGATTTTTTTAGTGAGTATATCTTCCTGCAATACCTCTCAGTTTACAAATGCAATTACTTTAAGAATAAAAACGAAATAAGTGACAGTTACGCAAGGTGCAAAGCGTTCTCAGAAGTGGATAGGCTCCTCTCAAGTGCCAGACTGGCGCCGATTATATAAATTTGTATTGATCAGGGAGGCATCGGGAGCCACTCCTCCAAAGAAGAATAAGAAAAACGCGGACCCACTGTGTAAACTTTGGACCGACGGAGGAAAACAAGGAAAACAAGGAAAACATGGAAAACAGGGGTTTTACACCTTGCCCCCACAAGTGGCTCGGCTTTTATCCTGCCGGCACGTATCCTGTTAATTATTACAACACAGTTAGAGTCTCTTTATTAAAAGCAGCCTGTATGCAACGCCTAAGAAGAATTTTTAAATATCCATCTAAAATGGTTAATTGTGACTGTTCGTTCGGTTGAGTTGGAACACAGCAGCAACGTGTCTGGCCGTGGTCGCGCGCAGCGCCGAGCGTTTCAGCTCCTCAAGTATAAATAAAAAAAATAAAAAAAATTAAAATTAAGCAAACAGAAACAATCACTTACTTTTGGCTTCTTCATATGGAACGAGAAGAGTAAATCCAGTGTGTGCGAAAGCCTATTTTATTTTACTTCTACGGGGAGGAAAGGGGTTGTCATCATCCTGTGTGCACATATCCAATGCCTAAGTCAGCGGTATCCAAGCAGAGGAGGAGAAGAAGAAGAAGAAGAAGAGGAGAAGAAGAAAAAGAAGAAGAAGAAGAAGAAGAGGAAAGACGGCAACAATTGTGAAATCAAACTTTCAGCCGTTCCAACCTGTAGGCTAATGGCGTGTGGCATCTGCATCTAGCCCATCTATACGACACAGACCCAGCACGGAGGGCTCGCAGGGACAGCGCGCAGAGGGAGGGAGGGAGCCTTTATAATGAAGAGCCGCCCTCTGACGAGCCGCACTGTGAAAGGGTTCACTCCAAAACCACCTCTGCCAATACAAACACATTCAGATCAGACACGAAAAACACTTTAGAACTCCCCTGTGCTGGTTGATCAGCAGCGATGCTGGTTTTACTGCTAACTAAAGGCCCCTACAGTTGGACATTTCCTTCCGTTTTAACTTGATATTATCTCTTGTTGTCTTAATATTTTTGAATATTATATTCTATTATATTCTATTATATAAATAATAGAATATTTTTTGCAGAACACATTTTGCACATATGATTGTTAGATTTCGACGTGTTAAATCACGCTCAAATATTGTATGTTGAGAAGTGTTCCTTGCAAAGTTACAATATAGCAAACCGCAACATGATTTAATATAAATAACATGTGCTCTGTGAAATTGGGCCCACCATCGTGTGTGTGTGTGTGTGTGTGTGTGTGTAACTGAACCGTAAATCTATGAGTGACTAACTGAATGAGTCAAAGTGTGAGACACAGCATCTGTTAGTATTTTAACAATGAGCTAAAATAAAGAGTGAAAAATGAAAACCTTTAATAGTCATATGGCATCATCCAGTTGCGCAGCATGTCAGGTTCCATTTAACCATACTAAACACAACAAGTTTAATAAAAGTATGTTTGATATGTCTTCTGTTTTGGATTTTTTGGATTAGTCTCAAAAAACGTCATTTTTTTTTAATAACACATGAATGGAGACTATGAGAGTTGAAAGCTCTGAAAGCTACTAAGTGGAACTTTCACGTTAGATTATCTTGTTGCACTTTTTCTTTTTCTAATAACAAACCCCTGTGTATGTGGTGATCACTGTAACGATATAATGGTGGGATTTGTATAGGTTTGTGTGTTAGTCATCATTCCTTAATGCTGATTGTACAGTGACCTCATTGTATTAAATGGTGTTTCCTGTTGTTATTTGTTCAAACATTTTAACCCGAGGTAACATTCTTGTGTAGCATGTGACGTTGGCCCTTTTTTTAAAGTCAAACCATTGAGAATTTATGACATTTTAGTTTATTTCCATGTGCAGTGTTACAATGAGCATGCTATATTCTTTTTTTTATATTGTGCCCTGGGACATTTAAAAGGACAAAGGGAACTTTCAGTTCCATTAGACCTGTATGACTTGTCATCAGAAGTATGTCCCATCCCGGGGCCATTTTAGGGCTGTCAAAGGTCAAATGTTCCTGTTTTGCCTCAGATTCTTCTTCTTTTAAAAAAGAAAATCTTTCCTTATTATACAGGTAATTTGTCTCCTACAAATTGCACTTTTACAACAACAATGAATGCTTTCATTTCAATTCATTAGCGGGATTTAAGAAAACATGTCTTCATCTGCCAACTTCACTTGTTTTTATGCATTTTGATTGAAATTGTTGATAACAACAGGTGGATGAAAATGTACATGATGTTTCAACAATCTTAGCCAAGTGGACAAAAACAAATACAAACAGACAGCTTCCTACTCCTTTTCCAACAGCAAATATTAACTCACGCGCCTTATTGTTCCCCATTATTATCATTATTTTTTTAATCATTTACAATAAAGTTTACATTCAATTCTTTAGCTGTTTGGTAAAGCTTTAACACAGGCCAAGCAGTACTGTTTTACCATTAAATAAAAAAGAATCATTCAAGCCGGATCTTATTCAGATTATAATTGTTGCTAGATATACTATTGCCTTAATATTAGATAAATTACAGTTTCATTATGATCAGTTTTGTAAATAGCCATAAAAACAAAAGCCGGTGTGAAGAATCCGTTTTTTTAATCATCATTTGTGTGCCTCTTCTATTTTTCTGTCAAGGTTTTAACCCTTATGTTGTCCTTGGGTCAAATTTGTCCCATTTTCAGTTTTTTTTAAATCACAAAAACTGAGCCTTCAAAATAAGCGCTTAAAATGCCAACATTAGAAATATCAAATAACGTTGGAAAAAACATCAAAAAGAGCACCCACAACACTGAAAAAGTGTCAAATGTCAGAAAAAGCAATAATGGTTGACAGGAAGACAACACAGGTGAAGGCGGGAGAATCTGTTTACTGTGCCTGAGGAAAGTTCTCTAATGACGCCAATTTGCAGAATGTTGTCCTTTAGAGTAAACTGAACTGGTTTTAGTGTTGGGGTCGGTATCCTTAATGGGATGCTAACAAACTTCAACAAAAGTCTAGTACAAATAGGTTCTGTAGTCAGAAAACCAGGCACTGGAAAGTTTGTAAGTACACCAAGAGTTTATTTACATAGCCCTTTCCTGATGGCTTCTAGTCTCTAGACCACTTATTATTCCACTTATTTAGTATTATTCATCATTCTCATATATCACTTATTATTTACTATTTATTCATCATTCTCATTCTCATATCTCACTTATTATTTATTATTGACTATTTACTCATCATTCCCATTCTCACACCTCTCTTATTTGTCATTCATCATTCTCATTTTCTATTTCAGAACTGTCCATAATGTTCATATTGTTCATATTGTAATATAATAACATAGTACTATTTATCCCAGTATCCTTGCACTATGCTCCATATTTAAATCATTTCTATTGAACTCTTTGTTCACTCATGGCTCTATATTGTTCTGTTTAGAGTATGTATATATTGTGTGTATATATTAGTGTGTATATTTCTTGTTTGAGTGGTTTTGTGTGTAAGCACAGTGTGAGCAACAAGGTTCCAAAGAAAAAATCCTCGTATGTGTCCTTATACCTCGCAACTAAAGCGGATTCTGATTCTGATGCTGATTCTGGTTCTCTGCTGCTAGCGCTGCTAGCGCTGCTAGCTGGCTAGCGTTCCAAGTCTCCTCTATTAGTTGTAGCTCTTTGTCTGTGTGTTCAGGCTCGAATACGGGCGACTCATCGTTGCGTTCAATGTCAACCCCAAACTAGGATCTCTTGCCAGGAGCGAGAAGTGAGAAAACAGAAGAAAAGCTCCACAAAATGGCAGATTTTGAGCTTAACATCAAACATGATGATGAGCGGCTCAATTCTGAAGGTCGCCCGTTCGTATTCGAGCCTGAACACAAGGACGAGTAGTGCTCAGTCCTGTCACCAGCAGGCATCAGAAAAATCACGAGACAAGTGTGTGTGGTGTTTATGATTGCAGATGGTCTGCACATATTTCATGTCAAGCTTTGAAGTTGTTTGTGGTGTGGGTGCAGAATCGACATAACACTTTGGACTAATGGCAGAGAAATTATGGATTGGGACACAGCTGACCACTAAATGACTATCACCCTTAATTGAGAAACACACCCCACCTTCCTCTCCCGTAGAGCTGCTGTCTGAGAGGCATGCCTAAAGTGCTTATTTTCCAAATCTGTCTGTAAAAGACACCTCCCCCATGGATATTTATCAATGACTGTAATCCAGACTTAAAAAAGCAGGATTTCCTGTACTTACAATGCAAGTCCCCTGTGGAATGTCTGGAGAATTTGGCCATGGTATCAACATTACAGCTCCATTAGTTGATTTTTGCTCACTAGGGGCCAGAAAAAAACCTTAAGCAGCCAAACATGATGCCCAGCATTTGTCTTGTAAAGCTGATTAGCAATTAGTCATTGAATTTGTAATGCATTTGTATATGTTATGAATTTGTTAGCAAATGAGTGCAAATCAAGTCAACACGGAGCAACTTTATCATGTAATTGTGTTCCTTACCCCGTGATTCCCTTTTCTTTTAGTTCTGTTGTTGTCTCTCGACAACTCCAGAGAAGAGTAACTGCCTCTTTAGCTGCTTATATTCAACTTTCTTTGCAAGGTAGTTCCTAACATTGTCTTGCTGCAATTAGTTGCAGATAGATTTTTGTAATGCACTTGTAATAGAGCATATTTGCACATTGTTTTTTTGGAAGGTATTCTACTTGCACAACACTTGATTACTTTGTAAATATCTGTAAATATGCCGATTGAGGGTTTACAGTGTTTTGGTAATTAACGGGCCCCAAGTTGTGCACATTCCTTCAAATGAAATGCTTGAACACACATTAAAAAAAGATTTGTTGTAAAAGCAAGCTGCAGTACACAATGACCCAAAATCTACTACACAACTGCGCAGTAAGGCTCTCGCAAGTGACACACTGGAAAGTTCTGTGTTTGGATTCACACCATAAAAGTCTTCGGGCCCTGTTTTGAAACCGGCGCAGCACAGCGCAAACACCGACACAGTTGTTAATTTCCCATCCTGAATTCTTGGCGTATTGCTATCTTATGGCAGCAGAAAGTAATCCCGCCACTGACCAACAAAAACCTGGTCTACAGTCAATAGCGCAGTATTTCATTGTTATTTTAAAGGTGCTCTAAGCAATGACATGTGTGTTTTAGGCTATAACATTTGTTGTCACATACAGCAAACATCTCCTTACTATCCATGAGCTGTCTGTCCACCAGAACACACTGTTAAAAAAAAGTGCTCTCTGTAGACAGCCCAGGGTCTACAAACAGCAACAAAAACTTTGCCCACCTGCACCACAAAGCATACACAAACAGCGTTCCAGCGTTCCAGCCAATAACAGACAAGAAGAAATTGGGGTTGGGGGTTAGTGCGCGGAAGCACAGAAGGGAAGGGGAGGGGACGGGATGAGGAGGAGGGAGGGTCAAGCTAGTCTCGACAAGGGTTACAAGAAGTAATGTCACTCAACATTGGTTAGAGCACCTTTAACAAGTAAAATGGTAAACTAGTAAAATGTGATTAGGCTCGTGCACAGCGCACACACACTATGCTTGCTGAACACATACACACACACACACGCACGCACACACACACATACACACACACAGAGGGAAGCACAGCAGCACACACACATGCAAAAGATTACATATAAAAATATTACGGTGCAAATCCACCATTAAAATAGCAATGCGCCAAGCTACAAACGCGCCTGGCTGTTAGAGGGAATCGGAGATGACACTGATTGGTTCATTGCATGTTACATCCAAAGCCAAAACACACCTATGAATTAATGAAGACACCAAGTACAACCCCTTTGAACCATGTGCCCGGCGCACAGACCCTTTTTTTGCATTCAAACTAGCAAAAGTGGATTTGGACACGCCCTAAATCCACCTAAATGTGCTTCATGCCGTGCATTTAGAATATTACAATAGGGCCCTTCATGTTTTGTCATCTTTTGGCTATTATTGATTTCTGAAATTCTTATTTCCTTATAAAGTGTAAAAAACTGTTTCCACTGTAAATCAAAAGGCTGACTGCACTAAAAGATTTTTCTAGAGACTTTCAAGGTTTTCAATACATCTGGTTACATCCAGAACTTGTAGGCTAATCATTGAGATTGGGCGTTTGGTCACAGCTGTTCAGAAGACTACATTTTAAAGTATTTGTTGGGTGCTGTAGGTCAAATAAGAAGCCATAATCCCTACCATTGGATCTCTGTCACACCCCAATTGATGTAAAAAAAAAAAAAAAAAGATCCTTATCCTTGTTTTTCAGAATGAATACCAAAAAGCCAAGAAGAGATGCACAGGCTATACGGTAAGAGTCCACAGACTTGTAGCTTATAAATTAGACTGCAATATGATCCAATTATCTTTGGGAATGTTTTTTATTGCCAAATAGATTTAGTTTTGGGAATGTTTGCTCTATTCTTCATTTACATGTGGTTTGTGTCCACTAAATGTCTGAACCAATTACACGGAGACTTAGCAATAACTGTGACCAAGTGTTTGCATAAGTAAATTAAGGCTGTGACTCAAGACTAGGCCACCAGCAGTGTCTTGGAGGGCTGATGCCTAGCAAGCAAGCTGCAATGTATTCATTTTTCTTCCATACATTACATTTGAATGTCTGTAACACATTTTAACTTCCATTCTCTTGTCAACAGGAAATGCAGCCGTTACTGTGGCCAATACTAGACGAGCGGCAGGAATAACTTCACAAGAATAAACCACACTGTCTTCAGAGAGGGGTAAGGCTGCAACAGGTCCCTAATTCCAACAGCACAGATATGTAACGCTTTAATTGGCCCCCAGAGGCTTTTCCATTTAGGTGCATGCTAGAGCATGTTATTCTCCCATCACAGAAGGCTATGTGTGCATTAGCCACAGTATCCCTCCTCTGCTCTGCAGCTTGTGGACGGTCTGACATAGCGAGACTAGTACAAGGTTGACCCCCCCAAACTGAAAATAGCTTATTAACATTAACACTTACCAACAAGTGGCCAAATTAACCAGTTTGTGTGCCTGAATCCACACTATTGTTGCATGTGATTGGATTAGCTTGAATTACAGTGGTTGCACTGAAGCAGTCATGCATATTTCAAAGGTTTATCTAGTTGCCACTCCAGGGCTAAAACACAGTAAAAGCGCAAAACCCGTTTGACCCCCCTACCTCCAGGGAAAATAGAGAGGCACTTGTGAAAAGAAGTTGCATTTTTTGAATTTCTATGGTTTCAAAAAGCTGAGGTAAATGACTACCATCTCGGGCTTCAGCCACTGATCTTCAATGCATTTGTAAAACAAGACCAACTGGACTTCAGGGTGAGGATCCGGAAAAGTAACAAATACACAGCAAAATTAGACATTTGCAGTACATATTCCCATGCAGGGTTTTCCAAAGTGTAGTGGTGAGGAAGTGTGGAAGAAGATTAAGGCCACATCTGAAAAAAATGCAGACTTTCATCCCACACCTCCGGCGGAGCTTTTTGTACATCTTTGTGGAGGCTGGGGGCATTGAACCTGAGTGGACAATGTTCAAAGTTTACATTGCTTAAGCTTCAGAGGGGAGCTGTGGTCTCAGGGTCATAGGTGCCTCAAGGGGTGGTAACCCACTAACACCCTGGTGGACACCGGTGGTCAGGGAAGCCGTCCGACTGAGGAAGGAGCCTTTCCAGGATGTTATCCCAGAGGGCTCCAGAGCCGAGTGAAAGAGTAAAAGCAGCGGGTGTGGGAGAAGTTAGGAGAAGGCATGGAGAAGGACTTTTGGTCGGCGCCAAGGTGCTTCTGGAAAACCGTTCTTCACCTCAGGAGGGGGAAGCGGGGAACCCTCCAAGCTCTGTACAGTAAGGATGGGATGTTGTTGACCTCCATGAGGTATTGTATTGGCTGATGGGGTGTTTCCCTTGTGGAAGTTGCTATGGTAGTTAAACAACTCCGCAGTGGAAGAAATGCTGAAAGCTCTGGGTGTGGAGGGGCGGTCTTGGTTGACACGCCTCTTCAACATTGCATGGGAACTCTGGGATGGTGCCTAAAGAGTGCTAGACCGGGGTGGTGGTTTCCCTGTTCAAAAAGGGGGACGAGAAAGATGCTGAAAAGGAGGGTTTGGCCGATAGTCGAACCTCGGGTTGAAGAGGAACAATGTGGATTATGTCCTGGTTGTAGAACAACGGATCTGATCTTCACTCTTGCAAGGATCCTGGAGGGAGCCGGGGAGTATGCCCATTGGTCTACATGTGTTTTGTGGATCTGGAGAAGGCGTAAGGAGATACTGTGGTAGGGCTGAGGGAGTATGGGGTGAGAGGGTCATTTCTCAGGGCCATCTAATCTCTGTAAGACCAAAGTGAGAGTTGTGTTCAAGTTCTCAAGAGTAGTGGCTTGGGTCTCCCTTAGATATAAGGTGAGAAGCACAGTCATCCGTGGGGAGCTCAGAGTAGAGCTGCTGCTTTATGTCCAGCTGGGTGGAGGCCTCGGGGAAGACCCAGGACTAGCTGGAGGGGTTACATCTCCAACCTGGCCTGGGAACACTTTGGGATCACCCAGTCGGAGCTGGTAAATGTGGCTCGGGAAAGAGAGGTTTGGGGTCGCCTACTGGAGCTGCTGCCCTCGTGACCCGATACCAGATAATGGATGAAAAAAGTATATTTGAGTTCTGAGTTCTTTCATAGTATCGTAAGCCCGGTGGCCCACTTGGTCTTAGTTACCGCTGGCCCGGCCAATAGCCACTTGGAATTATTTTTAAGATGTTTCCTGAACTACAGTTACAATGGACGGCCTGGTTGGAAACGTGGACACAGTCATATTTTCAAATCGACAGTTAGCTATTAGCAGTGACTTAACGTAGGGCCCATGGAGTCTGTCTCATAGCTTTTTTAAATTCTCAATTTTGTAATTCAGTCTATGATTCTTTTATCTCAGAAACAATTGGGCTCTACATCAATGTTGCCATCCATCATCCGCCATCCATCCACGGTGGGGGCCCCAGATGTATTCTTCCTTTTACATAACGTTTTAACGTTTTACATCTTAATTTTTTTAACAATATTGCATTTGTAAAAGTTGCAATGCAAACTAAAATTATTATTATTATTATTATTATTATTATTATTATTATTATTATTATTATTATTATTATTATTATGTATCCAGTTACAAATCAAACGTTAATACCAGGTATCAATGGCTGGTTACCTGAGCTAGCTCAGTTTGCTAAATAAAGTTTCTGAGATGCTGTCACATGGACTGCAATCCATGCATTTAGTCATGTAGCACTTTCAGAAGTGCTTTACAATGTTTGCTTCTGACTCACCCACACTAACGGCATGCAGTGTCTAGCCCAAGGACACTCTGGGCTTTGACTGCTCTTCCAGCAATCAGTGGAAGACCGGCTCTTCCTCCTGAGACACACACCACACTGCTGTTCTCAACATCAACAATTTTGTGGAGAAACTTTGTTCCAAACCACAAAACTTAATTTAAATTTCTAATGTACATTTCAAGCTTTCCAAAGATATCAGTTATAGTTGACTGAATGTCCAATATCCCAAGAACCCAACCAAAACAGAGGGGAGACTACAAACAAGTACTACAGATGTCAGCGTTGATAGCACGATACTGTACTGTAGATTAGTACATATTTGTTTATATATGAGGGACAAGTACAAAGACACAGAGAGACAGCTGCAGAAGCAGTGTCCAGTGTACTGTACACATGTACTAATCTAATTGTAATTTAGCCAGCGAATAGACCCCTATCTGTCTGTCTGTCTGTCTGTCTCACTCTCCAGGCGCTGCAAGGCTTCAGTTGGGATGAGAGCTGACAACAGCTCCGGTTCGGGAACACATCCACAGTCAGCCCCCAGCGAGCTAGCAACCATCCACTATCATTACAGCCCTGACCCAGGGACACATCCACAGTCAGCCCCCGACCAGCTAGCAACCATCCACTATCATTACAGCCCTGACCCAGGGACACATCCCCAGTCAGCCCCCAGCCAGCTAGCAACCGTCCACTATAATTACAACAATCCAAACCCGGTCAGCACATAACTCTGGTGCTGAGGATGCTATTGGCAGTTTACTGACCCATTGGGAAACAGACCCAGGCACATGCACAGTTACACCTTTGTTAGCATTACCGGTGCCCACAGATGTGGGGGATCAAGGTACAATACATTCATAATGTGTTCTCAAAAAATATGTTACTTTTTGAGTAAGGATTCTAAGCCAACTTTTACATTCAGATTTAAGTGGGCGTTGGAGGTTTTTATGTTCAAGCCTGTTTCCATGGGGTTTCTAGAGGAGAAATATGCATTTCCATATCCCTTTCACAGGACCTCACATATTCCATAAACAGGATCTCCCTTTAGCTCATAACTCTTTTAACATGATGTGTTGTTTGCAAGTAACTACCTCATTCTGTCTCCTTTCTCTTTAAAAACGTTCCTGGAGCTTAACCCCCACCCCTTAATCCTAAATCTTGAACACCCTTAGGGATTTCATTTAAAGTCACCTGGTGAGTGCCGAAGGTTGCGAAATAGTATAAAAAGGAATGGAACAACAGTTTGCGACACATACATTACCTTGACGACGCCATAGCACATTGCATACAATTGTCGGTTTGGGACTTTTTACCTGACTTCACATCAATCAAACTTTTACTCTTCACAGCCAAGGCTGTTAAGGGACCGACTGCCTGATGTAAATGTCCTCCAGGCTCTTGCCTCACAGAGTGCATGACAGGTGGCCAAATTGCCAAATGATCAATTTACTCCTTTTTTTCCACAACAGCATCATTAACTAGTTGCAGTTGCTCCTCTGATTACATGAGGTTTCTCCTCTTATTATTATCATTAGAACAATGCCATTCAAAACGTGCTTGTTGGCACCAAGGTTTAATGCATAAACTGTATAAGCGAAGCCTAAACATCTTGATTGCCTCCTGGTGGATGGCTGCAGTATAGTTCCTATATCCTGCCCCCTCCATGTTAGCAGATCGGACATTGACCAAAAAAAAAAAATGAATGTAGGCCTACACGTTTTCAAAGATTGTGTGTCATTTAGGTAGTTCTTTCAACGCTGATTTTTTCGGTTTGTTTATGTGTTTTCTTTTGATAAGTTTGGTCTTTATTAGTTATTTGATGATATGAAAAAAAGGTGTGAAACATCATGATTTGCAGCTGTGATTGACTCACGATTGGTCAGGCGAGTATATGAGCGGGACTTTAATACTGCAGTTCCATCGGCCAGTCAATACCACTGACTCTGGCTCCAAAATTACAAGATGCCGGAGTTACAAAAAAATCTGTGACCCATCAGATTGTGTGCTCTGTAGCACAGTCTACCTGTCGCAAATCATGCGTGTGACTGTGACTCTGGGTCTGTCTTTTTCTAGCAGAGTCACAGTCACACGCATGATTTGCGAGAGGTAGACTGCGCTACAGAGCACACAATCTGATTGGTCACAGATTTTTTTGAACTATATAAAAACGGCGTTCTTTTCACTGTTGGTGATTAATGATTACTTTATGAAACTCTTTATAACCTTAACAATCATGACTGAATGAGCAAAAGTTAAAGGTGGAAAAAGAAATCCTATAGTATTATTTAAAGCAGTTTAGCACATACAGAAGCTAAAGTGCTTCACCGCATGCGTTGGTGTGGTTTGATTGAATATATAACCTATTTTTTGTTTAAATTGATTCCAAACAACACAACTTCCATCACATTTTGAATCAAATATCATATAAATTGACAATTTTTTGTTGTTGCATATTCCAACTTTCTTTGTATTTTTGTTTTCTTCTCAACTTAAGTTGTATTTAGGCCCCCAGAGTTGCAATTGTCTGACGTTCATGAATTAGTAATAAGGAAAACTGAATCTGGGCATCAGTCCCACTTCCAGTTTGCCTTGTGTATTTCTTTCCTTTTTGTCATGTAAGAGGAAGTTTTAAGGCCATCTATCAGGTTTTGCTTCCTGCAACAGGAGCCTTCTCTGTTACCAACAGCATTACATGTGTAGTATGCTTGGGCGGATGATATGAGAGATGCAGAGAAATGAGATTCACATCAGTTACTCATTATATTATGCAAAAAAACAGGTTATTTCATCTTAGTACATGCTTTACAATGCAACCTATCCGGTTTCTTTTTGTATGTTCCAAATTTCCTTTCCAGTTAACTTGTTTCCATTCCCCGCTGTACACCATAACAAGATTTCACTGCCAAACCACATGAGGGTGAGGAGTTTATGTAAATATGTACAGTAGAGATATCCAGTTACTCATGAAGATTTCAAACTTGAAAGCAAGTTGCAACCCATATCCTTTAAAGACACAGTGAAATAAAAAATACATTTTTTTCATACATGTGACCCTGCATTAATTGTTCTGCTCTGACAAAAAGCATCATTGAGTACATATAGTATATATATTTAAATATATATATATTTTCTGTTCTCAATCAAAATAATTGATCACCTTTGTGTTTGTTTTGGTTATTAAGATAAAACAAGACATTTTTATCCCCACTGGGGAAATTCCTGTGCTAAAGCAGCTCAAAAGATCAGAATAACACAAATACACATTAAATAGACATAGGAGAAACAATATACACAAAGTATTGTAAGAAACAGAAGGAAAAAAATGGAATGAGTTATAATAGCAACAGTAATAATACAATCAGTCTTGTGTAGGGGCTGAGAGGTGTTGCCCATGATTGATGCCAGCCTGGCTAACATCCTCCTTTCCCCAACCTCCTCTATGGTGTCCAGAGGACAGACCAGACCAGGACCAGCCCTCCCTATCAGTCGCCACCAGAGTGTCGAATAAGGTTTTTAGCAGATTACTGCACACACCAAAAGACCTCATTCTACCCAGCAGGTGGAGACGGCTTTGGCTCTTTTTGAATAAGGCGTCTTTGCTTTTGGACCAGTCCAGTTTATTGTTGAGGTGAACACCCAGGTATTTGTCTCCACCATCTCGATGAAAACACCCCGGATGTTCACAGGTGTAGTGTGTGGCGGCCTTCTGTGAAAGTCACCATCTCCTTTTGTCTTTGGTCTTTTGTCCTACTTTGTGCACTTGTTCTTGACTTGGTGGAGCTAAAGGCCATGTGCACGGAGGCTAGCAGTAAGTACCAAAAGGAAAGGTTTTTGTTAGAAACTCGTGAGAAGGTGTCGGAGAAACCTTGGTTAAAGGACTCTATTCCTCATTTTCTAGCAGTTCCTATGAACTCCTGTCTGTCGGTCCTACTGCTTCAGTTGGAGGCAGGCACCCCCAACAACAGTCCTTTGAGGGGATCCGCCTGGCCGTTAATAACCTCACTGAGCCTGAGGGATTTTGCCTTCGCCACCGGCCTCCAGAGGGGATTTGCCTTCACCGCCGGCCGTCCAGGGTGGACTTTTTTACTAATCCCATTCTGATGTTGCAGCACCATTATTAACAGAATTATGATTTACAATCGTTCATTTCTTTTTAGTGACTCTTGCTGGTTTATGTCCAGGGAACTCTACACAAACGTTTAAAACACATTTCAGCGTGAGTCACCCTCTTCTGACGGCGCTTTCCTATACAGTGGCTTCACTAACATGTTCCGCATCAAAAATGTTGTAAAGAAAACTGCCATTTACAAAAAGACATAATATGACCCAATGAAATGGTCATGTTATTTGGATTTATTGATTTGTGTATAGGTCACGATTTTCTAACATGACCATTTCACGAACTGCCATGACACTGGACTGCTTTGGTGGACACCACAACGGGGGGGGGGAAATGCCACACGCCGACGACAACAACAGGACAGTTGTGGTTAGGAAAAAAAGAAAGGGGAAAGGTACTGCAACAGTTACAGGTACTATCCTGTGTGGTTTGACCCATTCACCACCCGACCAGCTACTGTAATTGTTCTGTGATCACAAAATAGGCTTCCCACTGAATCGCTTTACTTCAAAATTTGTAGTCAACACACGGAAATAAGGACATTACCGTCACCTTGGGTCCATTTCAGAAAGCAGGTTTAGTGAAAACTCTGAGTTAGTTAACCCTGGGATGAAGGAAACTCTGGGTCTTCTGTTTCAGAAAGGAAGGTAAATCAAACCTGAGAGAGGGTAACTCTAGCCCGTTTCAGAAAGAGAGGTAACTTAACCTTAGCTTGTGAGCCTAACCTGGTCGGGAGCAGGTTTCCTTCTCTCAGTCATTTCCTCATTCATTCATTCAGTCTGTATCAGGTGCATGTTAGCGCAGTGTCATCTGCATGAATAAATAAACATGTTGGTTGATTAGCCATGTTAGGCAAATTATAAAACGTTTTATTCTCAAACATAAAACATTTCCTTGCGTCGACGATCCCGTTGATGAAGAAGCTGTATTACTTAGCACTATACTACAGATGTATTTTAATTTGCAGATAGCTACCTATTTGAGCAGTATTGTTTTTCTTCCTTGTTTATTGTCTGTTGGATTGTACTGTATTTACACAAATGCTTATCTTGTGAAGCACTTTGTGACTTTGTCTGTAAAAGGTGCTATATCAAATAAACTTATTATCAGTAACATGGCCTAAATAACTTTATCCGTCCTCATAATGTCACCCATTGTGGACATGCTCTTATATCCCAGCACGTTACTTTTGTCGCATTGGACACAAAAGCAGTAAGAGACATTAAAAAGAAAGAAATGATTGTAAATCCTAGTTCTGTTAATGATAGTGCTACAACCTCAAAATGGGATTTCTCACAAGTAATATTTTATGTTACCTATCAAATATGAAATTACTACATCATATTAGAGCTTACACATTGAATCGAGCTTCAATTTTCTCCCACACCAATTCTTGCGATTTTACAGCCGCCGCTGTGTTGCTTTTTTTTTTTAAACTAAATACATGTTTAAACTCGCTGTGTGTGCACACGAGTATTTCCACCGACCAGTTTGTTTGTGGTTGTTACCATGGTGAACTGTAGTATCATGGCTCTATTCATACTCCCTTTTTATTGTGGTGGTGCATGCGTTTAACTCTGAGTTAACCTACTCTGAGTTGCTTGAACCAACTCAAATCAGATGTTCTGGAACCGAAAACTCAGAGCTTCCCATCTCAGGGGAACTCAACAGTTCAGGGTTAGACTCAGAGTTAAAGGGAACACATGCAGTGTGGGGGAGCAGTCAGCCTCTCTCCCAGAGGAACTTAACACCTTTTACTGACGGTTTGAGAGCAACACCCACGGCTTGGACATGGACAGGGCGGGTGCCGACTTCAATTAACCAGGGCAGATGTGTGTAAATCCCTTAAAAGGATTAACATTCGCAAAGCTGCTGGACCTGACAACATCCCTGGCCGCGCCCTCAAGGTATGTGCTGACCAACTGGCAGATGTACCACTGACAAATTTAATCTATCGCCAAATCAGTCAGTGGTCCCCACCTGCTTCTAGAAGTCCATCAATGTTTCTGTTCCTAAGAAGCCAAAAGTCCTCTGCATGAACGATTACCGCCCAGTAGCACTGACATCCACCATCATGAAGCGCCTCGAGCAGCTAGTCAAAGCCCACATCACAGACTCCATGCCGGCTACATTGGACCCGCAGCAGTTTTCCTACAGGCCTAACAGGTCCACAGAGGATGCCATCGCTCTGTCCCTCCATTCTACACTCTCTCACCTGGACAAAAAAACAAATGTGAGATCGCTGTTCATAGACTACAGCTCAGCATTCCACCCCATTGTGCCCCTTAAGGTTGCAGTGAAGCTCAGAGAACTGGGTCTCGACCCTGCCTTGTGCGGATGGATCCAGAACTTCCTGACTGGAAGACCCCAGGTGGTGAGAATGGGCAACATCACATACACCTCACGCCGTGCATGGATGCGAGGACACTCCCCAACTTCTATAGATGCACTATTGAGAGTATCCTAATCGGATGTGTCACCGCCTGGTACGGCAGCTGTACCGCCCTCGACCGCAAGGCACCGGAGAGGGTGATTAAAGCAGCGGACTAACCTGACATCCCTGCAGGATCTCCACACTGACAGGTGCAGGAAGAGAGCCAAGCGGATCCTTCCTGATCCCAGTCACCCATGCCATGTCTGTTCAGCATGCTGCCATCAGGCAGAAGGTTCAGAAGCATCCAGTCCAAGACCAACAGATTCAGGGATAGCTTCTACCCACGAGTCGTCAGGCTGCTCAACTCACAACAATTAACTTTACACCGTATATAGCTACCTAGCTACCCTGGACTCTACCTATTGTTATTTTTATGCACACTGACACTTTGCACTGTACATAGCTTCTTAGCTGCTAGACTTAGTTAAATGTTATTTATATGTTTATGGATTGTTTTATTTGTTATTTGTATTGAATAGATAGTTTTCCTTTTTATAATTATTAATTATAATTATTAGTAGTAGTATTATTATTGTTCCTCATTGTTCATTGCTTGGTATTGTTTAATTTATCACCGTGGTTAAAGTTTATGCTACACTGAAAATAATAACGGATTCACATGACAACACCTGACTCAAGACGTGAATTTTGTGAATACTTGGTGCAATTTGTGGACAGACATGCGGCAAACTTTCAAACATCATTGCCATTAGATTTACACTAAATGAATCAACATAAAGAACCGGAATTGTTGTAATTTTGATGCAATTATTTGTTTGTGATAAATATGAATAGTGGAAATATTCAGTTTGAAGCCTTTGAACATATGAAAATGATATCTTTGTTGTTTATCAAAATGTCAGAACTTGAAAAAATGCTGAATGAACTATTTGGATTGCGAAGTCTGAAGCAGGCTGTTCGTGGTAATAAGGATTGAATTGTCTAATTTATTCTTTAAAAATTATAAATTAAATGTATTTTCCTACATACAGTATATGCCAAAGCATGTTTTCTTTAAGCTCCTCTCATTGAACAAAAGGAACAAAAAGTTTTGTAATTTTGAGTACTTTTTTTTGCTAGTTGTGACAAGCAGAACGTTTCAGTATTGACACCCAAAGTAATTAATTCCACATTAGCATTAGCTATTAGGGAAGAGAAGAGCAGAAGTCAATGAGGTGATGTCGCTCTGAGGCCCAGCTCCCCACAGGAAAATGAGAGGAGAAATGTGCGTTTGGTGTCTTTATTCCTCTAAACATTTCACCTGTGTTTTTCAGGAAACTTTGAATTGAACCCAAATCCTTTGTTATTGGGGTACCAGTCTTTATCCACAATGTTCCACTTCTGGGATTGCTCCGTTGCAGCCGGAATTTCCACCGGACATCCCACTTTTCTGTTACCTTCCCCTTTCTTTGTGTTGTAATTTTAAACTCTGGTGGATTTCTGAGGACTACGGCTAACTGCTCCTCAGATCTCTGCAGGGTAAATCCAGACAGCTAGCTAGACTATCTGTCCGATCAGAGTTTTCTGTTGCACGACTAAAACAACTTTTGAACACACAAGTTCATTCCCAAAGCTATTTTACAGAGGCACCGTTGCTCCGTCTGACACTTAGCGCCACCCATGACAATTGTGATTGGCATTAACCTTTGGACTCGTAACATATCCACAAGGAGGCATGTGTAAAAGTAGCCAATAAAATGTGATTTGGGGCAACAAGCTAACCAACAACCCTGCTCATCATGTAAAAACAACACTTGAACTTTTGCTGCAAATCAGATAAAATCCACTCCTTTGTACAAGTACAAGGCCTTTGCTTTTAAATGCTGTGCTCGCACCATATAGAGACAAGTTAGTTTTGTAAGATATGAATAACAACGTCTTTACAATAACACTTGGCTTTGATTTAAAGGGTGGAGCTTGTTAATCAGTGTTGTCTCCTACTGATAACATTTAAAAAATGTCCACATAGCATTGATTTGATTTATAGTCACTGTGTGCCCAAAGAAATAATGTGGGCTTCTCTGCATTAATAAAAGAATAGCACGTTTGTTTTTCCACTGTCTGCATAAATATTTTAGTTTTTACATTAAATCCCTTGTTGGTCATTCTGCTCATTCTGTGCTGGAAAGCCTCAACGGCTATACAGCTTTTACAAGACATACGTGTCCTTTGTGCATCCTGGTGGTTCCAGGCCAAATCTAATCTTTGGAAAGTAGATGAGGCTGCTCTAAAGGTTTGCATATTTGTGACATTATGCTCTATATTATGTTGTGGTAAGTCATGCTAAAAGATTGTCTATCAAAAGGAAACAAACTATATTAGCCCATTTAAAAACAGAGTATACACACCCACTCTTTGTGACGTGACAATTGATCAGAAGACTTGTGAGGTGAGAAGGGCCTGGCTGTAAGGGTGAACCCAGAGACAACTGTCACCAACTCTGTGGCTCTTCAGCATTTTGAAGCAACCTTTTGCTAGTTGTTTATTTTCAAAGCCATATTTCCATATTTTCTATGGTACAGTACAGTACAGGGCAGTATCTCAGTACTGTCATTGTATCTCAGACCTACATTGTCTCAAGCATGACCAGATTTTTAAATATAAATATATATTAATAATTACCAGCTCCCTTGAAATTTGTGTTGGGTCCCGTGTTTGAGTGTTGTACACTGAACAACATTTGAACGTAACACTGTTGTTTTTGCTCTCTCTCTCTCTCTCTCTCTCTCTCTCTCTCTCTCTCTCTGTCTGTCTCTCTCTGTCTCTCTCTGTCTCTCTCTCTCTCTCTCTCTCTCTCTCTCTCTCACATTCCATGGTGTCTGGCCCTTTGGAGAGGTGTTCTCTTCACCGATGAACCCTAACACAGATACTGACTGGTTTTTGGACCAGCCAGTATTTATAGAGTGGCCAGCCTAAGGCACACCTGTGCAACAATCATCCTGTCTAACCAGCATTGATATGCTACAACTGTGAGGTGGATGGATTATATCGGCGAAGGAGAAGTGCCCACTAACACAGATTTAGACAGTTTTGTGAACATAATTTGAGAGAAATAAGCCTTTTTTGTACATAGTAAAAATCGTAGCTTAGTTCAGCTCATGAAAAATGTGGGCAAAAACAACAGTGTTGAAGTGTTGTTCAGTGTACTTTGATTGGTGTCAGTCAGGTCAAGTCAATTAAATAAATTGTATACAGCCCAATATTATAACTCACGAATTTACCTCAAGGGACCCACTGTGCTTATACGTGTGATTCGTGTACAAAAAAGAACTCCATAAAATCCCCAAATCAGGGCCTTATAAGCCTTGTTCCCATTGGGCCTCTTATCTATCACGTAATGTTTCTGGGGTGAAATGATTGTGATGTAGTTAGACTGCAGGCCACCTGATTTATGTGGCATGAGTGTTTTTTATTGCAGTATTATTAACAGTACTGTGTATCCTTGTCACTGTTTGGTAACCAGAGAGCTTTCAAACCTCAGATGTACTTAGAACTTAGAAATGTCTGGGAACACCGCTGAGAAATTAAGACTTTAGCTGCAAATGTAAAAATAGGGGGTTCATGACACTGAAAATAATGAAAAGAGAGAAATAAAAGGTAATTTTACTATCTAAAGTTCAACGGCTAGAATTGAAAAGCTTCAGCCTGGCCTTTTTCATACTCTTATTTAAAATGTGTGTAACACAGACCAGGGCCGGTCTGGAATCATAATTCAGGCTTAAAATCGTTCCAACTGAGGCCACCCTGCACGTTCAATCACTTCATTTACAGATGTAGTAATATTACTGTTGACTTAACTTTCCTTTAATTCAAGGGCAATTTTCAATTTTCCTGTCTTCAGAAACAATAGCACACAGAATCTTGCCACACATGCACCCTAAAAGGGAACGTGAAGCATGAAGCCATACCTTCCATATCTGACAATGTTCAATTACATAACAGCTAAGAGCACATCTTTGAAGATGTCTGACTGACCAGGGTCTGACCGGGTTCCTTCACTGCCTTGTGAACGTTTTCTGCATCTCAGATCCACACTTTTCTTTCTGACATTCACTGTTGAGACTTTTAAAATTGTATAGAATCTGTTGTCAGGAGCCAGAAACCAGTTTTCACAGCTGTCACGTCAAGACCAGTCTCACGTTTACCATCAAATCTGAGAGGTATCTTTTTATCAGAGACGGAGGCTAGACTGTAATCCAGTTATTGATTCATTTACCTCATTCAGAGTTCTACCATGGAAATTCTTGCAAGCCACTTTATGTAAACACTACTGGTTCCAGAGAACTGCAGTACCTACAAATTAATTGTATCTACTTAAATGACAGGGACTGGTCATACTTGTCAGGCCTGCTGCCCCCGTGTAGTGTAGTCTCTCTCTCTCTCTCTCTCTCTCTCTCTCTCTCTCTCTCTCTCTCTCTCTCTGTCTCGTTTATTTTTTTGTTGATTTACTGTACGTGGTGGAACATGCTGCTCATTGTGTCATTTCATTGCAACTTTCTTAATTGTTTAGATCTGTTGTCAAACAACAACTTTGGGACGTGTGAGCTTTAACTGTGCCTGTCACAAATAAAGCCATAAATCACGGGCTTCACCCGGTCTTTACAAAGTTGGCATGTGTCTAACTGGGTTAACAGGATGGATCAGGACAAGGAAAAGGATTTTCAGTAACAGTATATTGTAGAATTTCACAGTCTACTAAACACTGTGGTACTTAGAAAACTTGGGAAGAAAATCTTTATTAATTATATTAATATTAATATTAATAATAGTTTTAGTTAAACATTCCTGAAACATTAAAAACAAAATACAACGGCAGTCCATCTTGACCCCTTTCAAATGAAGTGAACAAATGTAGTTACTAAATGATGAAATTCAGACTGTTTTAAACATATAAGCTCATAATAATGTATCTTGAATGTATCTATCTTAATGTACCCAGCAGACATGAAGCAATGTTAAGATAATTTTGAGTAATTGAGTAAAAATTGAGTAATAAAAAAAAAAAGGCAAATATATTGACTCTCCACCAGCTCCTGAAAACCAGTCGGACTCTTCATCTGTTAAAGCTACAGGGAGTAGAATGCAAAAAATGCCAGAATTTAAGGTAGAGTGAGTTCTCTTCCGTAAACTCCCCCTATCCCCTCTTTCTCACACGGACATTAAAAGCGTAAGAACAACCAATTGGAACGATTTTTCTCTCTTTCACCTGTAATTAACAAATCTCCCATGATGGCTAGATTTTCTGAATACAGAGCAAAAGGGAGGTTCAAATTCATGGCATTCCAATGTGGATCTGCAAAGTAAATTTGCATGGACAACTGCCAGGAAGAGGTAAACAGAAGAGTAGAGACAAATTATTATTTTTAAAAAAAAGCTCTGGAAGTGACTGATTAGCAGCAGTAGCATAACAAAAAGAGAGATTCCATGACAAATAGCTGCTTCAGTAATGCATCTCCAATTTGGAACAACAAATGGGACATTTTGCAAAAGTCCCCTCAAACAATCTTCAGAAAGAACTCTGTAGAAAATTTCACATTACTCAGAAAAAGAGAAACCAATATCATCTTTGGCATTCTTTTAGGATGTATTATATATTTTTTCAAACCCAAAAACAGCAAAATGAACAAAAATGTGTTTGAAGGCTAGACAAGCACCAAAGTAAAGAGTGGTTGAGATGTTAATCGGTCACAAGGCAGCTGAGCAGAGCACAACATATTTAAATGTGATGTGTGTCATGCAACCTATTGGGCTCTATGGTAGTGAAATATCCACTAAGTACTTAGAGCTAAACTCATGACAATAAACATCTAAAAGATTCTTTTCATGCAGAATTCTGCAGATACATTTGAAAACAAATGCATGTAGAGCAAAATTAGGCAGACAATAATATTAACATTTTTAGACACCTGACATCCAGCCCCGCAGACTACAGAAAGTCCTCCAATCTCAAGTGCTGAGCCCAGAAAAAAAAGTCTCCAAAGTCAGTTGAGGCTAACTCCCCCCCGTCAGACACACTAAACGAATTGAATTAATTACCGGTTCTACTGTCAGAGATCGAAAGCAGAGCCAGATCCTAACACAGTACAGTCTTAGTTACCTCAGCCTTGCAATCAAAACAGGAAGACAAAAACATAATGGCAACCAAAAAAAAAATGTGGTCACTTATCTCTCTCTCTCACACACACACACACACACACACACACACACACAGTGAGTCTCACTATCTTTGTGGGGACCCGTCATTGACATTACACATTCCCTAACCCCTAACCCTAACCTTAAACATCACAACTAAATGCCTAACCTTAACCCTAACCCTCACCCTTACCATGACCTAATTATAACCCTAATACTAGTCTTAACCCTCAAACAGCCCTTTAAAGTATAATATACTGTGTGCCCGGTTTTTGGACCCCACATATGTAGTTGAACAAGGACATACACACACACACACTTCTACATGAAACACTACAACCTGAAGCCTTTTACTTTAAAAACAAATACAAAAATACTCAGCAGTCTCAGATTCTCAAAGTTCAATGACCTCTCAAATCTAAAATTACTCCTGGTAGAACATGCCACACCAAGTCCTACATAAATGCAAGGAACGTTGCGGAAATGTAACATTACCTCACCATTGCATTTAATTACTTACTTATTTAATTTACTACAAAGATATTAAATAAAAAAATGGAGTCTCTGCTTATCCACAGTTTCTTGATTTGATTAGAGTTCATGTCTAAATTTAAATGTCCGCATAATTGTTTCCTATCACTGTTTATCCACCACAGGCCCCGAATATCGGAGGCACCGGGGGAAGTGCCAGTGGCCTGGCCAGCTGATTGGCTCAGAGTTTCAGACCACTGTTAACCCTTGGAGACCCGCAGGGAAGCTGGCAATTTCGGGCAACACAACTGTCTTTACAAGGCTGCAGAGGCTCCGTTGGAAGGAAGATACTGGTATCACATAATTCAAGATGATCTGAGACAAGTTGCATTCTGGGGTCCCTGAACAGTCTTGGAAATGCATACATCAGGAATGTCTGGGGAACTAAGACTCTTGTGCATTGAATGAGCCTCGTAGTGATGTCCTTAGCATTTTTTTGAAACTTGACCTCACTGTGTGAAATGACCTGTTGTGACCTCCAGGACAATCACAGCCTCATGAACCTTGATGACCACAAACAAGAAGCCTAGGGCATGGAGAAGATGCATGGCTTCCCTCTGTACTGGCTATAAGAGGCTTTCTCAGCATTCTCCAGAACAGAAGTGCATGCCAGACAATCAACCAAAAACTTTTTTTTATCAGAAATCTCCAAATGTCAAAAGTTTTCAACACAAACTCAGATAATGGATTCTTTGATGTTCCTCAAGGTTTAATGTGGTATTTTGCAAGGATTTCTGAATATTTTTTATCAGATATTGAGTTGTAAAAAATTGTTTAATGTTGGCCCAAACATATGTAACAATTTATTTGTTATCTACAACTGTCACATCAAGACCAGTCTTACTTTTAGCATCAAAACGGAGAGAGATCTTTGGACCAAAGACAGAGGCTTACTTATTTAATCTCTGTAATCCAGTTATTGCATCATATTACTTATATAGTTTTCTACCACAGAAATTCTGGCAATCCACTTTATCTAATCACTACGGGCTTGAGAGAACTGCGGTGCCTGTGATCCGTTTGATTAATGTTTTACCTGCCAATTTCCTTTCACAATCACATGCTGATATGTATGTCTGACTCGTAGACAGACACAGATCTGCTCCAGGACCTCTTGTTGAGGAATTATTTTGGATCTCTTCTCAATCTTTACTCACTGTCAGTGCCTTTAACTCTTGTGATATCCACAGTTGTCAAATTGGAAAAACAGATATTGTAGCTGTTGAGTTTTGCTCTCTATATTTTGCTAAGCAAAAGTTTATGATTAAACTAGTTAGTCTTTATGTTTTTATGGACAGGACCATGTGATAAATTTACAGTAAAAATGTAACATGACTGATATAGTCAATCACCCTCAGTGGCTGTATCTCCAGTGATAAAATATTATGAAAAGGAGTTGGGATGAATGTATTGTTTCAGTGAATTACTAAACTTTACATAAGTTTATGATCAAACTAGGATGTCAGAAAGCTTCCTATTGTACCTAGACTACAGTTTTACATTTTCTGAAAAGGTCATATCAAATCCAATGACAATGATTCTGTTGCAGTCATTTAAGCAACACTGGAGAACTTTTCCCTATTTTTCCTTCAGGTTGGAAGCAGAATTGTCCCATTATGTCTCATTCCAACTCCAGATCCCAACGTGGCAAACTCGTACAGTGAGTTTATAGCCAGCTGGAGAGAGAAGAGCCGTTCACCCCGTTACCAGTTGATGAACCACTGAAATGATTTTGGAAACATTATTTTGAGTTACAAAAAGTATTCTAGTGTGGCTTTAAATAGATTTAAAATAACAAGTTTGAGTTCATTTAGTTTGAGATTAGTCTGCATTGTCAGTGGTGAAGTCCATCACTTCCAGACTGGAGTCAAATGGCGTGCACACGCACAAGGACTTCACTGGAAACAACGCATTAGAAAAAAATTCAGGAGACATGAACGCAATGTCTGCACGCAATTAGTTTCACGGGAGGAAGTCAAAGAAATAAATGCGAAAAGAACATGACTTAATGTATAAAACTGGTTCATAACACAGACATGTCACCATTAATAAGATATGTATTTTCCCTCCACCCAACCGTGCTGCCACTTGTGTCATTCATGTGTCAATCTGTAGTATCTTTTTTTTTTACCCTAATGTCTCTATTAGCAAACTTTTACATTATATTTATTAACAGGATTTTGAAGAGTTTTATCTGTTTTACTACTTTTTATATTTGTATTGTTGACTGTAATCTTATTGCTGTTTTCTAGGTGGACAATTTTAAGATCTGTCCAGGGACAACGGATGAAAAATAGTCTTTTGGCTAATTCTGGTGCACTTACTGCAATGTTAATTATTCTACACTGTCTCCGTCAAATAAATTAATAATTTAAATCAAATCGTAACAAAACAATGAATATAACATGTTACACGTTGACACAAATGTCCCCATCTCGTGAAACCAGGGGACACCCTGGACGTCTGTCCCATTCACAGCTGGTTCCAGGCGAGGTGACCTGGCCCGAACTTCCTGCTTGGCTCCAGCTCCAAAACATTCAAACAAAGCTGTTCTTTAGTTTCATGAATGGATATTTCACTTTTGGAATTGGCAAATTGAATCTCTGTCTCAGTTTTTTTTTTTTAAGTCATGAGTTCAAAATGTTGCAGTTGGTGTTCTCATGATGTCTTTCGTAATGTGTAACTGATATTATTTCACGGTTCTCTTAGAAACTTAACCTTGAGGAAGTATGCATTAACACTGTGGAGCTCTCATGGCTGACATATTTATTTTTATGTCATGTTGAGATCAGGCCAACGCCTGTGGACAGGCAAACAAGGTTGATGGTCTTTGACTTCATCTATCTACTAATAGTGACTTCTGTAAAATAAATAAATGCGATGTGCAGACTGTGAAGCTACAAGTTAGCCCCTTTATGACTGAATTGCACTATTGTCTTGACTTTCTTTACTAGAAAACAACTTTACATTGCAAAAAAGGACCCTGCACACAACACTGTTTGTGTCTGTCATGGAGTTTTATCTTCTGCCTGCAATATTGGAATTTTTTCAATACCGTCATTATAAGCTGACAAAGAACCTGCGGGAGTGGAAGGAGCATATTGTTTTTCATGTGTAACTGTGTCCCCCATAGTGCCTTGCTCAGACTGTTCATTCATCACCCCGGGGGGTGGGGGGCGGCTGTTGCTCAGTGGTAGAGTGGTTGCCTGCCAATCGGAAGGTTGGTGGTTCGATCCCCGCCCCTGCAGTCATTGTCGAAGTGTCCTTGGGCAAGGCACTGAACCCCGAGTTGCCCCCGGTGCTGCGCATCGGAGTGTGAATGTGTGTGAATGTTTATCTGATGAGCAGGTGGCACTTTGTACGGCAGCCCCGGCTACAGTGTATGAATGTGTGTGAATGGTGAATGTTCCCTGTAGATGTAAAAGCGCTTTGAGCAGTTGTTAAGACTGGAAAAGCGCTATATAAATACAGCACATTTACATTTACATTTACATTTACCCCGCCCACAACGCTCTGATTGATCAATGGTTTTTCCAAAGTGGGGAAATAGCAATCAATAAGCACATCACCAGATGCTGATCCATCGGAAATTGCCAGTGTTTTAGAACCGGGCTGCAGCGTCGATGGACTTTATATTATTGCTCGACTTTCTCTCAGCCGCTGGATGATGTTGTTCATTTATCAGTTCAATCTTGCTTTCATCAGACCAGACAATCTTGTTTCTCCCAGTCAGAGCTGTTGCTTTTTTGAAAAAGACTTTCATGCATCTTTCACTGAGGAGAAGGGTTTACTACTGGAAGTTTTAAGAGTGACCGTCAGGTTCCTGGTCAACTCTGGTCAAGTGTCATGTTGTGTCGGGCCTTCTTAGTGTTTTAAAAATAGAAATGTTAATGCTATCATAGTAGTGCCCCTAGCACTCCCGTTCAAAAGGCCCAAAAAAACTAAAATAGGGTAAATCTTATAATCCTAATTATGCTTTTGACTGGGGTGCATTCACAAAAACACGCTAGTTTGCATTTTGATGAGTTACGCATTGCTGTGACTTTGCACTGACAATTGTTCAGTTGTTTAGAAGTCATATGGGCTACACATTGTAAAAGTGGGGGGTGCCACTGTACTTGTAATGGCCAAAATTAGTTTTCTGAAAGACTATTAGTAAACACATGGGGACATTTTCCTAATAAAATGTGAGAAAAAAATTCTCTAAATATGCACTTTTCTATATCATGACTGGAACTATTGTGAAATGTTTTGATAATGTGAGGCTCTACTTGAATTCAAACAGGTTCAAAGTCAGGCACGTTTGTCATGCATACGCGGCAGGACGTTACTGGGATATGGGACCAGTAGCACCATTCGTAACCAAATTGTTATGCAACATTTTCACATTATGTTGTGATCATTTTCAAGATAAGAGTTTCCAGTAGACAGGCTGATAGAACTGAGCTTTAATGACAAAAAGCTGAATCCAAGCACAGGCAGGAAAAAAAAAAAGAAGAAGAAGAAAATCCAGAAACACAGCAGTTGACAAAAATGAGGAGGAAGACATTCCAGAAAGATAATACACTGAAGGAAACTACACCCAGAAGATTCACTACAAGCCAGAAAAGACATGATCTGACACTGAAACAAGAGACACCAGACTAATGAAAATACTCAAGAAAAAAACACCAGGAACAAGTGACATGAAGGAACCGGTGACACACATCAGGGTGGGAGAGACAATCAAAAAAGTCGGGAAAACATGTAGAGCAGGTAAATAAAAGAAGACCTGATGTATGATAAAAACTAGCTAGAATAAAACAGGAAACCCACGGAAAAAAAACAAGCAGTTGTTAAAGTGTCTATTAAACTCAAAATTATTATCTAGCTGGACTATCCTTCCAATCTGAGTTTTCTGTTGCACGACTAAAACCTTCAAAACGTACACGTTTCACCAAAAAAAGATCCTTCCCGAGGCTATTTTGCAGCGGTTCCATTATCTCCGTCTGGGGCTAAGCGCCGCCGGTGATGATTCCGATTGGTTTAAAGAAATGCCAATAAACCAGAGCCGGTTACCAGAGGAGGACGGTCTGGCATTGTGAGACTACATTGACCCTGACATCACCGTTGTGATCCGTGCTCCAAGAAAATCCTGCAATTGTTTCCTGAATTAAAACTAAATGTTGTTAGTTTTTTATTTTATTTAGTGGAACTTTAGACATTGTTGCAATCAGAGTGCTTTTTGCTGCGAGGGTTGTGCAGGATTTCCCCCTTTCTGGTCTACATGTCCCTGCCTTTGCTGAATTATTTTTTTATCCCCAATGGGGACAAAATGTACCTCCCCTTGAAAGTGATCAATGCTACTTATTTTTATTTAGTCCATTTACTGAAGATTGCAGTGGAAATCTGACAACACTAAAACGCTTTGCTTTATGAATGCATTAAAATACACCTACAAAAAAGATTTAAAAAAAAACAAGCAGACCAGCTCTAAAACATTGCTTACACACAGCCAAGGTTGAAAAACTGTTTGGCTCTCTCCTCTTATGCAGAGAAAATACAGAGCGGACGCCCCAGACCAACACTCAATCTCAAATCTATTGAGCTTGGTTTGTGACATGTATTGTATACATGTAACAGACAAAAGCTAACTATACATATACACACATATATACACACACTGTATATATATATATATCATACAGATACTCTTCTTTATATAAACAATTACATACAGTATCAGAAAGTACAAGCAAGTAAAACAAATTATATTGAGGAAACTCCTAAATTATTCAAAGTCTGGTCATTTTAAATAACTTAATTTCTCTCACACACACACACAGACACACACACACGGTCCGTGTGTTTGCGTTAATATTGAATCCGTGTGTTAAAGACATGCAGTGAGATCACACACACACACACACACACACACGTACACACACAGGTGCCCTGTCCATGGTGCTGAGTGTCAGTGTGCAGACAACAGTTCACGGTAGTTCGTGAAATTCTCATGTTATTTTTGAATCTATTGATTTGTGAAGGGCCTTCTGCTGCATTTAACCCATCCTAACTGGTGAGGAGCAGCGGGCAGCCATTCTCCAGTTGTATTGACAGTGCCTTTGTCACGGCAATGGCAGGAGTTACCCAGCATCCATGTCTTTATAGTGGGAGGAGCACGTGGGGGAAACCCACGTAAACACGGGGAGAACATGCAAACTCCACACAGAACGTCCGTCCCCGGACCGGGGATCAGACTCAGCTAACCGCTCCCTCATATCTGGTATTGGTTGGACTAGGAGATTAATTAATTTTACTCTCTCTGATTTTCTTGCAACTCCAAATAATGTGCCAAAATCTTCAAATTTCCTCCCAGCTCACTGTGTCGGTTATACTGTAAACGTTTCAAAATGTCGATGAGCAGATCCATTTTTTTTTTTATATATAGTTTTTGGGCACTATAACAAAATCAAAATCTATGTTTAGTTGAAAAGCGATGTACTTTTTATCCTACTTGTGGTTACCATTAATACTATTGAATGGAAAAATAGAAACTCATTTTTTTCTTGATTAGGTTCCAAGCGTATAGTTGGACGGCTTAGTTTAGTATTTTTTAGTTTTATCTTCAGGAATCCCAAACCTTCAACTCAGAGGGGGTGCACATGCAAGATGGGCCCAGTTACCAGTAGATGATTAACCCCAGGGCAGGTAATGCCTCAACAGACCTTCTCTAATACCTCAGTTCAGTTCAGAACATTGTGGCTGGTCACAACTCAATCCCAGTTAAGATTTAGTAATCCCGTTAGCTTTGTGCCAATAGAGTTGCAAAGCTCGACAAGCATCTTAAATGTATATCTGTGCAGCAGGCCTGGTCCTTAATCAGGTGATGGCTTGGTAACAAACTTGACTATTGTTTCTGCCACATGACTTACACATATAGTACTCACTGTGTGTTACAAGCACACACACAAAAACTCACTGTGTGTAGAAAGCAACGTGCACAACCCTTGCTTCGTCTCCTTTGCTGTGCAGAAATTAATTCCCCCGAAGATCTATTTAAAGAAAAAAAGGAAATTCACATGGTTGGCGGCAAACCTAATAATGTGTAGGCCTACTATGAAGCAACTAATGACACTCCTAAACACAAGGACATGTTTGTTGACTTCTCCTTTTTATCCTTGTGTTGTCTTCCTGTCCAAATATTAAGTTTTTTCAATTTTTGTCACTTTTTTTTTTACGTTTAAAACTACGTAACGCTAACCTATTAACTTTACTTTTACAGTTATTTTTGGAATGTACGGTCAATAAACCTAATTTTTAGGAAATTATACCTAATGTTTAAGTTAGAAAAGCAGAAATTTGGAATTATTTAGACTTAAATTGAAGGAAAGTATGTTGATGGATAATCACAGACTGGAACATCTCAGCTTATACTCAATACTATTTCAAAACCACATCCATTTTTTCTCCAAATGCTATAAAATTGAATAAGATGCCCCAAAATTCATGAAAGTAGAGATGTGTACTTGCCAACGAGTGTTGTGTGGAATCAATCATGTTATTTGGGTTAATTAAAAAGAACATTTATATGGGAAAACAACTTTGACAATTTGAGAGTTAATGCTGCCTTTTTGAAAGAAATTGTGCATTTCTTACACTGCACTGGAACTTTTAATTTTGGCTGTTTTTATATTCTCTTTAATGTGCTTTTCAACTTCTTTTGAACTGCTCTTTTACTATTTTACGTAAAGCACTTTGAATTGGCCTGTTGCTGAAATGAAGCTGCCGGGCCTTGTCCCTGGCATCTTTCAACCAACCAGCCAGAACAAGTGCCACTAAAGGGTGATTTAATTTAATGGCAATTCAAAAAGTTTAAATTGGAAAAGTTTTAAGGGAAATGTTACGGTTTTAAGTGTTTTTCACTTGATTTATTTAACTGTTGGCAAGGAGAAGGTAGAGAGCCTGGATAAGAGCTGGGCCAGCCTATAGCTCCTAAAGATAATAGGTTCTGGATGTATATCAATGTGTTGCATAGTTGTTCCTACCAAAGTTTGTCTTCATAGTATAAAGGCCCATGCAGATAGTCAGTAAATACCACTGGGGATTAAAACTGTGACCTCTGTTGTAAGACGATGTGCCTGATCAGAAGAGTAAAGATTGCCCAGATGTCTCTGTACGCCTGGGTATACTACAGACCCTAATCCCAAGAAAGGAAGAGATGTTCTATCAGTGAGGAATTAAGAGGAAGACAAAACATCAGTGAAACATGAACTGCAAGGCTTGTTTTTAAGACTAGATATTGGAAATGCCAAAACATGTGGACTCATACTGTACATACTCATGCATTTGGCACCAGGTTATAACCATTACTGTGAAAGTCTCTTAGCTGCGCTGCCTAAACCACAATTTAACCTTCACCCTTAACAAAACTTATCAAATTAACCTTCTCCTCACCATTATAAAACCTGTAAAACAGGACAAGATGCTGTGCCGCTAATCGTAATGTAACTTCCCTAACGTGACACGGAGAACTCCCCCACAGAACAATCCTTCAAATTCTGTTTCTGATATTTGATTTAACACAAGTTCACAAGTCTCCAGCGGAGCAGCCCAAAGAAGCCAAAGGAGACAATTGAGCAGACATAGTATATAAGTATCTTTTGATATAATATCAATTTGTAACAATCCACTTTTGATGTAGTTGATCCTAAATTTTGCAAATTAAAAGCAACAAAACCCCTAAACCTATTCAAACTAACTGATACTGTTACGTAAAGAACTCTGGAGGCAGGCAGTACAGTATTACAACAATGTATTGTTGTTAAGTTCCTGTCCACCTGAAGGTGAATTTATACGGGAGACAATACATTTAGCTGAACCTCAAACAAAGATATTGCAGGCGCCGTTAACGCAGACACTTATTTGCGTGGCTAGCCCTCTGACCTCGAAAAGAAGACAGGCCTGAGACAAAAGGGTCCCTTATCGAGTAGCCGCCCAGGTAGACTCTCAGACAACAGTTATACATGAAGAGGTTTAGTTGTTAGAGACTGGTCCAATATTCTCGTCCCCTGACCTGTGACCTCATGTTGTCATGTAAGCTTTCCCATAGTCTCATCAGACCAACACAGTGTTTCTTGAAATTCCACCAAAAATCAGCCTCAACTGTAGTTTGTCTTTAGTGCTAATAAAGATAACATGAGTATTTATTGGGGGAATACAGTGTTTGGTGCAGCAAGATTGAAATAAGCATGTCTAAATAGAGAAGTCAAAATAAAAAAAGAACAGGTAAAGGTAGAAAAGGTAGACACAACTAGTAAAAGAGTAGAAGTTTAAAAAACAAATTGTCCATTCATCGGGTTCATTTCCTATTCCAACCTTGGGTTGCATCAGTGCCTGTTTCATCTCTGCTCTCTTTACCTCTTAATTTGCTTCCAGGATCCAGTTGCTTAGGTGTGAGAGAAGAGTGGTCGGACAGTGCGTATCAGGTCTTGACAGGAGAACCCAAAATGCAAGACTCTTCCAGGTAGAAGTTCAGACAAACACACTTTATTCTGACCCTACAACTTACAAACCTACACACCTACAAATGAACAGGACTCAGACAGGACAAACAGAGAGACAAACCGACAAAGGACAAGAGGAACCGCAGAATTAGAAATACACAGACCAATTAACAGGAAGACAGGGGACTGGACAACACCATAATTGGGAACAGGTGAGAGCCGAACAATTAACAAGAAAGGAAGTCCAGACCATTTAAGGGGATGGGCGGAGACAAAGACACATGACAGACAGGTAACCGCAGAGCACATGGGAAACAGCAACAAGCACAAAACACAACACAGAATACAAAATGGCCACCAGAGTGGCACAAAGACAGTCAGTCACAGCAGGATCCTGACGGTACAGGTATTGTGTCCTTGTCCTTGTGTTTACTATAGTTAACTGTTGCTGACTATTAGAAGGCGCAATGTGTAAAACCCACTGCTAGCTTTTAAAAAAGTTACTGCAGTCTAAATTCAAAATACTGCAGAGAGTCTTCTCCCCCAGTCCGAAATTCACAGGGGTTGCCAGGTTGAGACCTCTGAACCCAATTTCCCACAATGTCAATGTTAGCTAGATGCTGGTCTGGTATTGCCAAACATTAATCCAAAGCCTAGAGGAGTGGGTAAGATGCTGGCTGTGTTGACAGTAATAAAAGCCTGTGCTCTCACTGTCACTGACAGCCACCGTTTCTCGGCTAAACCTTACAGTAAAAACGGCTAAAAACACCTTGTGGTCGTCTGTACCCAGGTCACAGTCACAGATTGTCGGTCAAGTTGCATGTTTCCATTGTGAGGAAGTTACACTTGCGGTTTCTCTCTTATGTCTGTCCTCGTGGTTGTAAGCAGCCGAGGCTCGTTTCCCCAGTCCACCGGTAACGCTGGCAGTTAGCGTGTGTTAGCATGGCGCCGTAAACCTGCACCGTTATGGGATTATGTAACCGGCTGTTGTCATATTTTTTTGTGAGTAACTAGCTCTCTATATAATTAATGCGAGTACACAAATGTTGACATGACTGAAAATGCCCATCACTAGCAGCCGTGATAACTTAGCTTAAAGCTCTTTACTTACCTGGCAGGCCAAGATTTGGTGTTAACAAGGTTACTTTAGGTTCAACCAGGGTCTTCTGTATCATGACGGTGGATCACTTGTTCAGTTACCATGGTACCTTATGCTGAACAGCAGGTTCAGTTGGAGATTTTCCTGTGAAACCATGTCTATGTTCTTCATAATTATGTAGAATTATAGTTTGCTTTTCTTATGTAAAATACGTGGCTCAGGTAGATGTTTGCTGTGCAAACACCGCCTCTTATATTTGAACTTGCGCGCTGCTGGATTGGGAAACCCTGGATTGATAGAACTAGTTGATAACCAGCGTCGTAACACAAGTTTTGCGGGACTGCGGGTTTTAGGGTAAGTGAAGCCGGGTAAAAAAGAAATTCAGGGCATGTTGATCTTGATTTGTAGTACAGGCCTCTGTTACGCTAGGCTACGACCAACAGTTGTTATGCCAAACGCCAATATAACAGAAAAGAACAGGCATCTTGGCCATGTAAACGCTGGCAGTCACACAGAAAAAGAACGTAATCACAAGGGTGTTCCCTGATATTTTCAGGGTGCGTGAACGCACCATTAGCACTCTGCAGGTGTATGTTAGTGTACACCTACACCCGAGTGTCCCCAGATCTGCAGTGCAGCTCGGGTTTCTCTCTGCCTGCATGCTGGCTGCTGTGGTTCCAGGTCTCCCTTCTTTCCTGTTGGTTTGAGGGGTTTAAAGTTTTTTTTTAAAGATGGCCCTAGACTCTTGGCCTTGTTTAAAACAACTTTTGAATTTCATGGATTTGTGGTGTAGTTTTCCTTCTCATACAGTAAATGCACAACAGACAGAACACACACACACACACACACACACACACACACACACACACACACACACACACACACACACACACACACAGAGTAGGTCAGAGGGGGGTAAGGAAGTGTGAGTATTGATCTTCATGGACCATGTGTTGCACCACTATTGAGTGTCTGTTAGTCAGAAGATGCTTAAACATGGACACACACACAGAGATTCTTATGGACACCTGTGAAGATAAATACTTGCCAAATACAAACCCTAATCTAATGTCATGTCTAAAGTTGAAAATATATTGAGAAACATGATGAAAGTCTATTTTCATATTTTATTCAAAGACAAACTGTCACAATTTAGTTTAGACTGATCGATGATGATATAAAACATTATAGTACAAAAATTGGTAAAACTGCATATATATTTTCCTAAATGCAAAAGTATCATATGTAAAAATTAATGTCTTTTTATACAGTGACAAAAAAAGAAATGTCTAAAGCAGTAACCTTAATAATCAAATGTTAATAAAATAGAGATTTTTGTGCCAGCCATGCGTTACTGTTCTAGATGAGGTAGTTATGACCCTGTTAAAAACGGATGGCTTACAACACATTTGTAACACCTGAACAGTGGCTTCTGTGCAGCATAAGGACGCTGAATTGGAACGGTGCATCAGTTTATTGAGCATATCATCAATTAATTTGGACATCATTGACCCCTCACAGAACACACTTTCTACCACTATTCAAACCTTGTATATCCGTATTTCGTCACTTAAATTGTATTTCCTAAATCAATGCTATTGATCAACTTTTACGCCTGTCTGTAGATTTAAAAAAATATTTAAACAGTGTAGAGCAGGGCTGTTTAACGTTTTTTAGGTTAGGGACCCCTTAGCTGAACGAGAGACCGGGACCCCCTACTGCATATACTGTATACAATTCAGTTGCATTTTAAAGTGTGCCGAATGGAGGAAACTAAATGGTTGTTGTTTATACATCATGTTTAAATGTTAAACATCCATTTGTAAAGCACAGTACATTCTTAATCTTCACTGTATGGCTACCATGGTGGCTATCTTATCTATACTAAGCCTATTGTCAATGTGTACATTAAACGTTTTTTTTCCACCAAGAGGAAAATATATCTTGCTATTAATATGTTGGATTCATACTTTCAGACGTATTTATGTTTTTGAAAAATAAAATCAACTTTAAAAAGAATATTTTTTTAACATAATTTGTCGGATGCCATGCCCTAACCCAGAGGACCGCCTGTTGAAGATCTCTGGTGTAGAGACAATATCTTCTGACTTCATTGTTTTTTAAATTAGCCATTCTTTCATTTCCTGAACAGCAATGGTTTTGGACATCCAAGGTATTCAACCGACAGCGAGGATATGCTGTATTTTAACAATTAATAATAATTTTTTACCACTCCTACCTTGGCCAGGTCTCTTGAAAAAAAGCTTTTTTTCATCTCAATGAGACTTCCTGGTAAAATTAAGCTAAAATAAGGTAAGGTAAAAATTCTTGAGCTCAATTGGCTGTGTTTGAAACATGGGTAATGCAAAGATTTTGTGCACTCTGAAAGTCTCAAAAAGATTTGCACACCCAAGAGATTTTTTTCTTAAATAAACAAAATGTTTTATCTTCAAAATCTCTTTCAACAATGAAAGGAGTGTCTAATTTATGTCTTTGCGAGATCTTTGTGAGGACTGATGTTTCTTCCTAAGTGTATCATGCTGCTCTTTGCTCGTTCTGTCAATACAGATGTTTTATTAACCTAGACATGGAGGGGGTTTATTTGGCTGAATTCCAACTGAAGACACAGTACCTCTTTCTTGTCAAAATTCATTCAAACGTTTAAATCAATGTTTTACTCTACATAAGGACTAAAATATAGAACTTGGAATATTTAAGAAGATATAAAGTTTAGATAGAATGTATTTAATAAAACCCCAACTACTGATTGGCTATTAGTCCAGCAACACTGCTACCCAGTAAGTTAACACTTTGTTACTAGGATGGCCCCTGTTGGGTGGTCTTGTAAGAAGGGAGGAAAGGCAGGTATTGGAAGCATCTAAACCGTTTCAGAACACTGTTGCAGAAAGGTATATCATAGCACGACTGGTCACAAAAGTTTCTGCCTTCCTGTTGCACCTTGTCCCTCCAGCTTTTGATGCCCCGCTCTTTGTCAGTGCCTGAAAAAGAAAATACAAAGTTAGCTCATGGGGATGTTATGGCTTGTCTAACCATGTATTATTATTAACTATTTATTATTATTGAATTGTTTTTTTGCAAACCTGGAATGGTGTTGTCCAGTATAAATCCAAAGAATCCTCCAATGAACATGTGTGTGGTGAAGAGCACTACAATCACTTGGTCCAGCTCTTTTATTCCTTCAAACAGAGAAGAGAGTAAAAAAATGACGTTTGTTTACCAGCAATGAGTGTGTAACATGTTAAACAGCAATGTGACCACTATAAATCTCGTGGCCAGCTTTTCTTTACTCTGACCTCTTCCACATGTCGTGGGTCAGGTTTTAGTTCAACCTACTAAAAGTAAAAGAAATAAAAGCACCTTCAAACCAACAGCAACTAAAGCCTGGCAGTAAATCCTGTAGGACTGGAGAACAGCTAATCCACACAGTTCACCTAGGGCTCATGTGTCATCTGCTTAATGTAGTTATAAGAAACACAATGAAATAAATCGAGAATTGCAAACTGCGCTGGGGTAGTTTGACCCTGAACAAACAAACACTTGTTCAAAGAACCCTGCCAACACACACAGGCACACAAACACAGAAAAAGGAGAGCGAAGCAGTGAAAAGTTCAAAGGCACCCGCTAAGTTGGCCTTAAATCCCACAGGCTGCACATATGAAGGCGTCTGGAAGAGCAGCAGTGTGTTTACAAAGAGCGCGGATAGGTCTCCTCTTGTGTGGTGCTATCAGCTGTGTATTGAGGCTGGGGAAAAACTCAGGGGAAAGACTGCTTCATCTGAGCAGGGCAGATTACAGCCAGTGCAATGGGGGTTAGCCAAGAGGATTGGGAGGTAAGCAGCCTAGACCTGAGAGAACCAGACAAAACCTCATGTCAAGTGTTGAACTCTGAATGACTCACTTTCTTGGGAGACTCTTGCATCACACGACTCAGAGGATCAGGGTCTGATATCAGCAGAGGAGAGATGTTTAATCTTAAGGATTGCTCTTTTGCTCTTCATCGGAGGCGGCCAAGGTTATAAACGTTAACAAAAACAAACAAAATAACAAAAACTAGGTGGGAAAAAACATTGTCGCAAACCGAAATAAAATAAAAACGAGTCACTACAAAAAACGATAACTAAGTAAAACTGTAATGTCTGTTTGCAAAACTAACTAAACAAAAATGATCAAGTAATGTCCTTAGTTTTTGTCCGCGTCAATGTCTTTCATAGAGCAAATAACGTATATCTTTCAGAGTTGACATTTCCGACCATAGACCTGTTTTATACAGTCTATGCTGTAGACATATATTCTGGCAAGCCAGACCCACATCTAGATTTTGGGGCTGGGAACTGACCATTGTCAGGGCTCAATCCAAGGGACGGGATACATGGTTGTCTTTTAATTTCCCTCGGCACGCAATAGGATAGAGCTACAACCAACCAGAGTAACGCTAGAGGACAGATTAATCTTTTGCCGTGTCGGAACTCCGAACACATCTTCCTTTTTTAAGAATGACTTCAGTACTTAACTCCAAGTCTTCCAGAGTTGCGGCCAAAGCTGATTCGAAAGACAATCTTCTTTGTTTTCAAGTAGCAGGAAATTCATGCAGAACCGTGGCAACTCTGCCGTCTTTATGTTAAGCCTGCCCACTGACTCTATGCATGATGTGATTGGCCTGACCAGAATTTAGTTTTTATTATTATTGTTATTTTTTAATACATTGTGAATACATATTTCTAAAATTGTATGATGTTGCGTTATTATTACACAATACTTTTTCAGACTTTTTTAGAATCTTGACCTTACCACATCCTAACCCATATTACAAAAAAAGATTAAAACTAATTATAAAACTAATACATTTCAAACCCACTTTAAAATCTAATTAAAAGTAAAAATGAAATAAGAATAATAACTAATACAAAATTGGGTTTTACCTGTTGCTTATATGTTTTTACGTGTGTGAGTGCATGTGTATAATGTTAATATAATGTAAAGTGATTTGGTTAATAAAATGGGGGTAGGCAGTTTATATTTGGGCGTCATTTGGCAAAAGATCCATATTAACATATTGTAAGTGTACAGTGGGTCTCGAATGTTTGGGCACCCCAGGTAAAAAAATGTCATTAATGTGCATAAAGAAGCCAAGAAAAGATGAACACATTTCCTAAAGGCATCAAATGACAGATTGGACATTTGTATAATATGTCACAAAAAGTTAGATTTTATTTCCATCATTTACACTTTCAAAATAACAGAAAACAAAAAAATGGCATCTGCAAAAGTTTGGGCACCCTCGAGTTTAAAGCATGCACCGCCCCCTTTGGAAAGCCGAGACCTGACAGTGTCATGGATTGTTCTCAATCTTCGTCTGGAAAGACCAGGTGATGTCAATCTTAAGGTTTAAAATGCCCAAACTTATCTCACCTTGCCCCAACAATCAGCACCATGGGTTCCTCTAAGCACTAGTCAAGAAAACTGGAACTGAAAATAGTTAACGCTCACAAAGCAGGAGAAGGCTATAAGAAGATGGCTAAGCGTTTTCAGATGCCAATATCCTCTGTTCGGAATGTAGTTACGAAATGGCCGTCATCAGGAAAAGTGGAAGTTAAAGCAAGATCTGGAAGACCAAGAAAAATATCAGACAGAGCAGCTCGCAGGATTGTGAGAAAAGCAAGTCCAAACCCACGTTTGACTGCACGATCCCTCCAGACCTGGCAGGCACTGGAGTTGTAGTACACCATTCCACTATAAAGACATACTTGTTAAAATATGGTCTTCATGGAAGAGTTTTCAGAAGAAAACCTCTTCTACGTCCTCACTACAAAATCAGCGTTCGAAGTTTCCATTTGAATGTTTTGACAAGCATGATGCATTGTGGAAACAAGTTCTGTGGACTAATGAGGTTAAAATCGAACCTTTTGGCCTAAATGAGCAAAGGTACGCTTGGAGATAAAGGGCACAGAATTCAATGAAAATAACCTCTGTCTTAAAATAACTGCCAGTGGCCCAGGGAAAATTTCACAATAGAAAGAAAATGGTTTCATTAAAATATCAACACCTTTTGGACGCTAACTTGATTCCATCTGTGAAAGAGCTGAAGTTAAAGAGAGGATGACTTCTACAAATGGATAATGATCCTAAACACACCTCAAAATCCACGGTGGATTGCATCAAGAGGTATTACACAAGGTATTAACTCTGCAGGGTGCCCAAAATTTTTCAGGAACCATTTTTTTTGTTTTCTGTTATTTTGAAAGTGTAAATTATGGAAATAAAATCTAAATTTTTGTGACATATTAGAAGAATGTCTAATCTGTCGTTTGATGCCTTTTGGAGATTTTTCCAACTTTTCTTGGCTTCTTTATGCACATTAATGAAAAATTTACCTGGGGTGCCCAAATTTTGAGCCCCACTGTAGGTGCTCTGAGGGAAAAAACAGACTTCTGCATCTCCTTTTTGGCTCTGTGTTCTGGCTTTAGCAAATCCAGTTGTGACGGGAGACTTTGACCACAGCTCATTTCGGAATTTGGGCGTTCCTATTTGCTGCTCTAAAACAATGCAGATGTGTGTTCCATTTTGTTTTGTCCATCTCTGAAATGTCTCAAATGGCAGTATGAAAACAGAACGGTAAGTCTCATAACATTTTGCCACTATGTAAGGGCATCAATATCTCAATCATGATCGGGATGGTTAAAATAAATAACTAGTACTCGTACAGGTCACTCTAAAATTGAAAGGTCTTAGGACAGAGAGGGGAGAGCTGCAGGACAAGGGCTATTTTTTAATTCTGGCATTTGTTTTGCCTTTTCCAAGTTCTTGTCTCCCCCAGCTCCATATGCGTTTGTCTTTTATTTAGATGACTTGATCTTGAAGAAGGCCTGATGGCCAAGAAAAACAGTTTGGAACACAGTCTACTTCCAGTGATCAGCACTTCACTACGAGTCTTAGTGTGCATTACTTATCTGCATTATAACTTAAAGGTCCAATATATAATATACTGTATGTACTGTAATAAATACAAAAATGACAACCAAGTGTCCTCAGATATTAAGGAAACATGCCAGGTTGAAATACTATTTTTTCTGCCAACAATGCTAATGCCAGTATTTTCTGCTTTTGAAATTTCTGGTCCTTGACGATATTTCTGTTTGTGTTTTGGCCTGTGTGTTGTTATCAACTGCCCAGTTTGACAGCCGGTTCGGGTTGCCAGATATATACCTGTGAAAACGTAAACCCAGCACACTACAGCTGTAACGTCTAGAAGAGCAGCAGTCCTCTACAGGGACAGGCCTCCACTTGTGTGGCGCTATGCGCTGTGTGTTGATTTATCTGAGCCGGGCAGATTACAGCCAGTGCAATGGGGGTTAGCCAAGAGGATTGGGAGGTAAGCAGACTAGACCTGAGAGAACCAGACAAACCCTCATGCCAAGTGTTGAACTCTGGATTAGTACTTTCTTGGGAGACTCTTACATCACACGACTCAGAGGATCAGGGTCTGATGTCTGCAGAGAAGAGTTGTTAAATCTTAAAGGAGAATTCCTGTCGATTTCAACATTTAGCTCTCTTTTTTTAATTGCTAGCGATGTCAGTAGCCAGACATATGAAAACAATTGGTGCTGTCTACACCGAGTTAACGTCCTGCTGGATTTTGCTACCCAACAGGCTTAAACAGGGCAAGTTTTAAAGGTGTTTTTAGCCTCTAAACCTGTTAAAAATGTCTTTACCAGTCCCTAGCCATGTGCACTTATTCCTTCTGAGTGAACACAGTGAATATAACTGCAGTAGATATGACAGAAAGGCATAAAAGATATGACAATTGACAAGTCTGGACTTTACAGGAAAACAGGAAATAAACAGAGATATGGATTACCACAACTTTTATGCCTTTCTGTCATATCTACTGCAGTCAAATTCATTGTGTTCACTTGGAAGGAATAACTGCTCATGGGTAGGCACTGGTAATGACATTTTACAAAAACTAGGTGGGAAAAACATTGTTGTTAACCAAAATAAAAATAAAAACAAGGCATTACAAAAAAAAGATGACTAACTGAAACTGTAATGTCTGTTTGCAAAACTAACTGAAAAAAATGTAATTATTGAGTAAATGTCCTTGTAAATGTTCTCGTCTTTGTCAATGTCTTTCATAGAGAAAATAACGTTATATCTTTCAGAGTTGACATTTACAACCATAGACCTGTTTTATACAGTCCATTACATATAATTGCATAATTACATATTACATGTATAGTGTCCAACTGTAAACGCAGAAATTCAGACGTTCCATGTCAAATTGAACACAACATAGTCCGTGCCCCTCGCTTGGCATCATGGCGGTGCTGAAACTCAGGAGAAAGCGGCAGAGACCTCTTTGATTATGGCTGTCAGATAAAAGTGCCTTAAAGTGGAAGGTGGTAAAATATGTGGACAATTTATTACAGGGAAAAATACACAAATTTGAAAATACATATGAGAATAGCGCAGAAGGAGGCTAACCTAGCTTAACTTAACAATGTAAAGGAGAAAGTCCCCTTTCCCCGGAACAGTATCTTACCCTGGCACAGGGTGTGGATGTATGAGCAGCAGGACAGGCAACACTACAGGAGGGCTTTCACATTTTGCACTTACTGCGGCGTCTTGTGTACCATCATATGTACATGGTATGTACTGTTGTTAATGTTGAACACATTGTGAATACATAATTCTAAAATTGTATGATGTTACACAATACTTTTCTGACCTTTTTAGAATCTTGCCCCTGACAAATAACCCATATTACAAAAAATACAAAAAAATAACAATTAAATTAATACATTTCAAAACATTAAAAGTAAACTAAACTAGCAAACACACTTCAAAAACTAATTCAAACTAAAATGAATTTGAAAACAAAAAGTCAAAATGAAATAAAATAAAAACTAATGAAAAATTGGGTTTTACCTGTTGCTTATATGTTTTTCACGTGTGTGAGTGCATGTGTGTATATTGTTAATGTAATGTAAAGTGATTTGGTTATTAAAGCTGGGGTAGGCAGTTTATTTTTTGGCATCATTGAGCAAAAGATCCATAATAACACATTGTAAGTGTAGGTGCTCTGAGGAAAAAATAGACTTGTGCATCTCCTCTGTGTTCTGGCTTTAGCAAATCTAGTCGTGACGGGAGACTTTGACAGGATACGTGACGGTGTGTTATTTTAAGCCGAGAGGGGGGGGGGCTGTAAATTGGGAAAAGAGGACTGTGCGTTTGCAAAGTGTTTAGCAATTGTTGTTGTAATTCTAAGCCAATAAAGTGTGACCAGTCGGGTGGCGAGGGAAGCAAGGTAGCTAAGGTTATTGCTATTTTTAGCGAGTCCGTAACTCTAAGCCAAGGAATTGTGTCTGTCCGTCGTGTGGAGAGCACGAGGTTGTGGTGTTTTCAGCAGTTTCTACTGTAAATATAAGCAGAGAAAGTGTGTCTGTCAGTTGGATAACGTAGAGTTACGCATGAGCACAGGCTTTTATGACTGTCAAATATAGCCAGCATCTAGTGTTAGCTACTCTGATGTGTTGAGTAAAGTGTATAGCAATATTACACCCTCAAGCTACCCATCCAACTGGACCTATGTGGTTTGACCGTCTGACTAAGTGAGATACAAACCAACAGACATTTCTATCCTTAAACTGCCTATTTAGGGTAAAGAAAACTAAACAAATGCAGAGTTTATGATCAAGTTAGACAATCATCTTTGGCACTACGAAATGTAGGCTAAAGAGTGAAGGTAAACAAGTGTTTGCCATATGAGCCAATGGGATTTGGGAACACGTTGCCTAACTTTATAAGCTTAGGCCGGCAGAACCGCTGCCATCATTCAAGGGTGACCTATAAGTGGAGCAGTGGGAGAACACAGCCTCCCACTCACTGTCAGAGGACCACGTTGCTCCTCTGATAAGGATTTGCAGCTTGGATGTGTCCATTTCTGCATTGTTTGCTGATTCAATCTTTCCTTTTTCCAGCAAAAACAAGACAGTAACACCCAAGATGCATTTCTCATCTTCAAATAAAAAGGATTGTTACAAAATGTTTTGTACATAGTAGAAAGCACACCAACACAAGGGCTGAGCCAATAAGAAGTGTGTGTGTGTGTGTGTGTGTGTGTTTGCACGCCTCAAAATCACCTGTGTCAATGATGCCGGGATTAGAGTGAAACCAGGTAGGTAAAACAAGACCGCTGAAGGTAGAGAAGCCAAGGATGAGCAGGTTACGGGATGAGTTAAGATCCACATACTGGAGAAAGAGAGACACAGAGACAAAGTGAGAGAGCAAAAAGGAGAGAGAGAGAGGGAGAGAGATAGAGATAGAGATAGAGAGAGAGAGAGAGAGAGAAAGAGCAAGAGAGGGAGACAGAGAGACTTAATTTCTTCATTTTGCTGTCCACCATCAGGTGTTGGCTGTCTTTGTATTGGAACTTCACTAAAATGGGATCCGAAATAATCTGGAACTACCAAACAGGCCAGATTTCTTTTCTCAGATTTATGGTGGTTACTCAGGCCAGCCTAGGGGCAAATCCTGTCTATAAATGTGCTCTGACAGATTACAAATTACAGATTACAGATTATACAAAATGACCAAGGTGCTGAGGGAGGTTGACGCAGAGTTAGCTCCTGTTCTACTAGCTTTCAGCTCAAATTTATTTTCCCAATGAATGCATTAGTCATTCTAAAACCATAAAACCCTTAAACTAAAACCTTAGTTAAAGGTTTCATCGTTTTGCCAAGACCGATGGGGGGAAAAAACATTATGGGAAAAACACACGATCTGGGTGGGACTTCGGCTCTCTATATTAATGATTCAGTGTTAACTTGGCTGAAAAGTACAATTTATTTCTGTATTTAGAGTTCCAATTCATGGCAAATACTCCCTAAATACTTCCCACCAAAATACTTACAAAAATGTTAAAATGACCAACAGTTACATTCTGAAAGCAGAAAACTCATTAAAGAGCTCAAATATTTTGTAGGATTTAGCACTGTAATATGTTTTATTCAAACAATTCTGTCAGATTTCTGCTCCAGTAAATTCCAGGTATGTCTGTGATGAAAAAGCCTGGGAGATGTGAAATTTATTAGGAAGATATAGGTTCAATACGTGCTGATCATGTGCTTACTGCTTGCCTGTTATAAAAAGTCCCCCTTTTTTTTTAACCAGGAAAATGTCCTCACATTTATGATATAGAAAAAAATTACACATTGATAGCATTTCTTGAACTAACATCCAAAGTACAACACTATCTTTTGATGTCAATAATGTAAAAGATATCTTTGTGGGTTGTTTTAAGAGGCAACAGTGCTAAAGACCTGCCCCAGCACTCCTGCTTTAATCACACAGAGACATCCTGTGCCAGGAAACAGGATCCCAGTTGACCTGAGCTCCCTTGGTGTCCTGCAGCATGGCCGGTTTCCCGACTACACTGACAACTTAAAGTGCATCACCAACTTTACGGCGAGTTTTGCATGGCCCGATTACTTACAAAGCCAGTGCAAAGGTTGCAGAAGTCAAACAGCTGAATACTTTTATATTAGCTTTACTGATTTATATTTCTGTTAAATTGGATTTTGATTTTTTTTTTTATTAATCTGGTTAGTTTTTGGCACAGTCACAGTTTTGAACATGTGGTCACGCCTTAAACTACTTGGTGAAGTTTAGGCAACAAAACTAGGAACTTTAGGAAATGATCATGGTTTGGGTTCAAATCAGTCTCTCGGGTGGCCCGGTGGCTTGGTTGGTGGAGCGGGCTCTCACTTGTGGAGGTTTGCTTTTCGGCGCAGCGGGCCGGGGTTCGACTCCGAGCTGCGGCCCTTTTCTCTATGTCATCCCCCACCCCCTTCGTGTCATTATCTGTCCTGTCAAAGATAATGGCCGGAAATACAAAGAAACAAAAGGAATTAGTCTGTCAAATCTGTGACATTGTCATGCTTTATGAGCTAAAAATTTTAATATTGGTAAGCAACAAAAAGTCAACTTTTGGTTTCCCATGGGACGGCAGCATTCTACAGGGGGAAAGTCCTGTGTTTGTTTGGTGTTTTTTAAAAACACTTTTTAGTAAGAAACTCACAACAATACTTCCTCTTTTGAACCCGCCATAATTACTATGGCCACTAGAGGTCGAAGCCTGACAACACGTAAATAGTGTTTGTACTAAGCTGCTTGTACAATTGACCTATACAGCTGTTGTTGTTTTTTTGGTGAGGACGGTCTGGTATTTCAGGTAACAGGGTCAGTGCCAGAGCAGCACCCCTGGAACAAACTAGACTCTGTATCTAGTTCAAGGGCCCCTTAGCAGGGTGGAAGTTTTGAGCCTCAGGGTCTTAATTTTTCAAAGGAAGAGAGGCAAAATAAAATAAAATAATAAAATATGATACAGACTGTTACAATATTGAAATGTGTTTACCTGAAGGTTGGATATCCCCACTGCTGCGATCATTCCAAACATAATGAGGAACATGCCTCCAATGACCGGGTCTGGGATGGTGATAAAAACTGCTCCAAATTTACCAAAAATCCCCAGGACGATCATCAGAAGGCCGGTTGTCTGGAGCACCAGTCTGCTGCCAACCTGGGATAAAATGAACACAGTGACTTGTTATTCTACGAGAGGGGTCATCTTTCACAACATGCCAGCTTTATTTTTTGAACCAGGATGCTGCGTGGGGAAACACCTCTGAGAAGCATGCAGAAATCTTAACAAGGACACTATCAATTTCATCTGCAATGGTTTTAAGATAGATATAGACGTGAGAAAACAGAGAAAAATGGTGTTAGAAAAACAGTTTTGGGTCAAGTCTTAATAAGTCATAAAACATTTAGCTGTACCATGGGCTTTTATCTCTGCTATTTATCTGTGGCTCAGTGCTATATATTTTTTACATTCCGATCTAGTGAAATGCGCCATAAAAATTAACTAAATACATGCCAAGTCTCTTACTTCAACGTTAATGTCAGAATTTGCCAAGAGACTGCAGGCATCTTCATGGATGCTCTCATCTGTGTGATGCTGATTGTTGCTCATGCAGTTTTATCCAAATGTAGTTTCTCACATTATTTAACATCAGTTTTTCCTTCCCAATTTTGCCAGAATGTGAAGATGATCGTTTATTATTGAACAACATATAGTGGGAGTTTTGCCAATCATAACTCATTACAATCACAAACTAAATCTAATTTATTGGTATCTACATCAGCAACTCACTAAAATGGAACTTCATCTTCAGTCACATGCCAAAAAAGGCAAAAAAAAGCCCTGTAAAGATGAAATTAAAGCAGTACCTCCTCCAGTTATATTAGGGTCATTTAACATGTCAGTCTGCTCAGCATCTCAGAAACTGAGACAAACAACTGCAGTGAACAATCAATAAATTATCCCAAATAATAGGCTTCCCAATAATATCAAAGTCATAAGGTCAAGCTAAATTGTATCTGAAGCCTCTAACCCTGCTCATTATCTCTCCTCAGGAGCTGATACAGGCCCCTGTACACTCAAAACACTGAGCTTTAAAAGACCATTTCATTCATCCATGATATACATGCAATTGCGCTAGTGTATATTGTCTTCATTTCTATTCATACTCCTATGACTTACAAATGTCTGGATGATGCCAACAGTGAATTAAAGCTTTAGTGCGTAATTAAGGAATAGGACTTTAAATTAACTTTGATCAACAGTCAATATTGCTAGTACATTTTTACCAGCCCATCTGTTGGTCTTCTGTTTCAGCGTAGCTTGTCATTGATACCGCGGTAGCTAGGCACGCAACCGATGGTTGTACGTCATGCCGCAACATAAGTTTTCATAGGAAATGTAGGATTAGTACTACAAGGAGATAAAGATTTTTTTTCAAAGCCAAACACACAAAAAACGGCCAAACAGTATCACGGAAGATTTGTGTCATGTGGATGCACAAACAGTTCATTGTCATTACTTACAATTCCTTGACAGGGCAACAGAAACTATGCATTATAGCTTTTAATGTGATTTTACATCATCAATATGAACCCTATGCCATTACAGGAGAGTGCCACCTAGCTGGCAAAGCTCTCCACCAGACATTAAGTACCTATTAATTAACATTATTTGTGAATTCAATAAGTCCTTAAGTGTACCCTCCTTTACCTCCACAAGCTCTTGCAGTGTGAGTGTGGGTAAAGTCTGGTACTAACATGGCAAACACTGATGCCCTCAAACAGGCCAAACAATTGAGAATAAGGTATTCACTGCTGTCAAAACCATTTACCTAAATTCAAACATTTGACTTTCCATTTTGCAAAGTGCAGAGGAACTGATAGAAGAAGATCACAAAGCATTCTGTAAGGTCACTAAAGTTCACTCAAGTTTTCATTGTAATGTACTGGAACTAAAGCCATCAGCGGCGATTAATTATCACAACGCTCTGTGAGACTTAAAAGGCGTGAAGTGACAAGCATCTGCATGTCAGGATGCAATTAAATGTTCCTGCTTTCAAAATAACCAAAAGTGGAATCCTACATTGGCCGCATTAGGGTTGGTAAGTACTGTATGTACTGTATTTATCTTTTCATTATGTTTCCACTGTGTATATTAAAGTTACAGTGTAAAAATGTGTATTTTCCTATAGTAGCTTTGAAATTATTCTCATACCATAAGGTTTTGTTTGTAAAAATGATTTTTGTTTTTGTTTTAGTTCATTCATTTCAAATCTGCTTGTCACAGAGTCATTGTTATCCGCCAGAGCTATTTCACAAAACCAAGATAAGGGATTAAACCGGGATTTCCCAATTATCCTGGCTCAATTAAGCCTGACTCCGTTTCACAAAAGCAGTGGCTTCTAAGTTACTATGAAGATTTATTCGTTATGGCTAGCCTGCTCCTGACCTGGCTAAAAGCCAGGATTTATTAATCCGGGGTGTTTTCTGTTCACTTAGCACTGGTTTTACCCTAGTGTTATCAACCTGCATTAAAATACAACATGTGCATATTGCTGTTCATTTAAGTACTGTTTTTTAAAGTTCTGACCATTATTTTTTTGTGAAAATCATTGTTACTGTTATATTGCTGTATGTAGATTTGTGTATGTAGACTGGTCATATTGTTATAAGAAGTTTGATGAATGTAATATGGCAGTTGTTGAAATAATTAAAAAAAGGCTGATAAAGTTGCCAAATGTGTTTTAAATGAAGTCTTTTACTAAGGGCAATATATAAAGTGCTGAACATGTGTATTTCTAAAGTGGACCAATGCACCTTAAGTTATTTAAATTGAGTAATTTCTTTGAATTAATCTTCATTCTTAGCACACAATTTGTGATGCCCAGTAAACTGGGACTATAATTTGGAAGGATTGCACAAGAAGCTGTTGCTCACTCTGTATAAAGTATGAACAATGTGTACTTTCCATTTCATTGAATGTGTTATCAACCTTGTGGTGTGTTAAGGAAAGCCATGAAGGCGCATCTATCTGAAATACTTCAGCCTGACTTGACCTAGTTGCTCCTCCTCAGCCTGGCTTGGCCTTCAACAAACACACCAAGCCAGGCTGCAAAGATTACACAAGGTCAAGCCGAAGCTTTATCAGATATCCTGGATTTATAAATTCTGCTTTTGTGAAACAGCCCCCACATGATGCAAACGTAAGGGATTTACACATCTCACACAAAGTGATGTTGAACTGCACTTATTTAGATTTTTTTTTTACTCTGTGGCAATGCCTCAAATGATTGTGAGCAATGTAAAAAGGGTTCATTCGTAGGGACATGCCCATATTGAATTATCACTACCTCTGCAGCTTTACACAAGTTGTGGCCTCTTTTAAACCATTATTTTGGATTTACATAACATTTGATTAATGGTTCACACTCAGTGCTCTCTTTAGCCCCATTTCCAGCAGCAGCAGGAAGTTGTTTTAAACAACAAAGATAAACCTAGTGTACTCTACCGTCCCAGCATCAGATTGTCTGCAAACAAAGCAACTAACAGGTAATTGAAGTGGAATATTTAGAAATAGCTGGATATTTTCTTGGTGGAGACAAAAATAAAGATAGATAAATCCAGATATACCCTTATGTAGCTTTTCTGGATGATGTATAAATAATGAATTGCTAAAATTTTAGATAGCAAGAGTCCTAAAACAATATGTTGCGTACCTTGGTGATGCCCAATGCAGCAATGTTCTGGCTGTAGGAGGTGGTTCCGTTTCCAGTTCCCCAGAGCGCAGCCAGGATGCAGCCGATGCCTTCCACTGCGATACCTCGGTTTATGGCGTGAGTCGGTGGAGGAGGGGCGCCAGACAAGCGAGCACAAGCGTAGTAGTCACCGATTGATTCCATGGTCGATGCCAAGACCCCTGCCATCATACCCAACACTGAAGACACACTCACTGTGGGCATACCCCATTGACCTGTGTGTTTAGAATAGGCATACTTTAGTTTCCATACATATAGCTACTAGGGCTGCTCTATTACGAAAAAAAAAAAAAATCAAAATTATTTTGGGTCAATTTCAAAATCAGGCTTATTTAACACGATTTCTCCTTGACTTTTGGAAAGATGTTAGATTTATTGAACTTAAAAAACAGTGAAACTGTTAAACAAATCCCCAGTGAAAACACCCTCACCAACTTCTTTAATTCCCCTTAGAAAAGTAATATAAAATATATATTGAAATGTTTAAATAGTATTAAATAACGAACACAAAATGAGATTCACCGTTGTTGTGCACTTTCAAAATCTTTTGAAAAGCAGTAATACATAAAATAAAAATAAATTAAAACAATAAATAAATTGGATAAAATAAATTAGCTGGTAGAAAGGTCTTCAACATCTATGGAGCATTTAACAAACATTTGTTTTTCTTGACTACATTGTTTTGTGATTTTTAAATCAATCGTTAAAATCAAAATAAAATTAATTGCAACCATACATGTAACTGGATTACTGCCAACATCCTTCAAAAATGTCATGGGCTAGATCCAGCTCCGGTTGACATTACCTGAAAGTTGCATTTTTCATTTTAATTGGGGTAATGGCTGCTACCAGATGACCTGAGAGGCCAAAAATGTCCATATGTCAACAGACAAACCATTCCTCCTAAACTATCAAAACTATTTATGGACAAGATACAGCAGTACAAAACATCTGCCAGACCAAAGGTTTACATGAGGCCATGTCCAATTTACTCAATCTGTTACATTAACATCTAGACAGTTCCAAATATCATACCATAGATATCAAGATTTAATTTCCTATCATTCTGGATTTGAACCCAACCCAGCAAAAAACCTTTCAGGGTTATAGAGTTCCTCACATACATACCTCAACAGGTAAATGTGAGATGCTAATAATCTGATACGTATGGATAATGCCCTCATTGGAGCCTCAGCAAAGAAATGCAAAATTTCAGTTTAGAAAACATTTTTTTATCTCTGCATGTCATGGGAAGTCCAATTATCTTTGCTTCTGTCTCAAATACAGTGTGTGTGTGGGATGCCAGTGAGGGGACCTGTCCTTGTTGCTGTATGGGTGATTCCTGCTAGTGGTTTCAGGCATACAGTATAACTTTTTTGGTTATTGACCACCCCACGGAAACATTTACACAACAAAGTTCATGCAATGTTTTTAGCCAGATTCCATTTGTTGACATAAAAGACATGACATGATAACATATTATGACATATATTCAGCCTCTGAGTTACTGTGTCATCTTGGCATTGAATTGTTAACATTCCACATGAGATAGGAGTAACATGCAGAAATTGAAATGACTCAGGGACATCATAGTCCCTGTTCTCTTTGTTGCTTAGTTTTTTATTTTTTATTTTACATTACGTTAAAAAAAGCAGGAGCAGCAACTGCAGGATCCCGTTCTATATGATAAATATGTATTCATCAGCGATTATTGCATCCTCTGTTTTGATGTGTAAAAACCTTTACACCTAAATTATCAAAAATGTAAGTAATAAAAGTTTAAATGCACAAATGGTTCAAAACAGTTCACTCCTTATATTAATTATATTTAATAGAGGTCTTTTAGCTCTCTGCATGTGGTTTGATCAGTTGGACCGTCTTTTCTCCAGAAACAAAATTGATGAGTGACCTTAACAAAATCTTGGGGAACTTGTAAAGCAGGCTTCTTTCATACCCATTTCCTACAGGTTCTTTTATCAAAACATATTTTTCAGGTCTTTACATCCAAAATAAACTATTGTCTCAGCTGTAATTACAATCTTAGGTGCTGAAATGCAAACCTAATTCCCCCCATGTGTATATGTAATGGAAAGTCCTTGAAAAACCCAGCTGGCATGTCTTATTTATATTCCTCTGCACTTTGTTGCATGCATTTTGTAAATTGCTGTGGTCCTACGGTGTGCATAATTTGAATTGTCGAGATAAAATATCTGTGATGTTGGGGTGATGTGTTGAATCATGTGTATTGTGTAATACTGACATGCTAATGTTTTTCTTCCGTGTTATCTTTTGTGCATGTCACTGCAGGAACAATTTTCACTTGGAAATTACGATGTTATTGTCATGATTTGGCAGGAGGACCTAAATGCAAGACTCCCCCGGGCAGAAGTTCAGACAAACATGCTTTTTTCCGACTCTACAACTTACACATACAAACAAATTCTCACAGGACAAACAGAGAGACAAACTGACAAAGGACATAGTATACTCAGGAGTAGAAATACACAGACCAATTAAAAGGAAGACAGGAGACTAGACAAGACCATAGACAGGTAACCACAGAGCGCATGGGAAACTGCTTCAAGCACAAATCCCCACACCTGACGCCTCCTGGCGTTCTTCGAAAGACCAACCCGGGTGGTTGGAGGGGGTCTGAAAGGCGGGACTGGAACAGGCAGACAGGAACAGAAAGGCAGACTCCGGCAGGGCACAAGCAGATAGGTACTGGACAGACTCTGACAGGACAGACTCCGCAGACTCAGACAGGATAGTCCAGGCGTGGCGTCGGGCCTGCAGGTGTGGCGTCGGACAACTAGGCTGCAGGCGTGGCTGCGGGCACAGGAGCGGACACCTCAGGACTAGGCAAAGGAGCGCACACCTCAAGATTGGGCACAGGGGTGGACACCTTAGTACTAGGCATAGGAGTGGACTCGGCTGTGGGTACACACTTGGAGCCACATCTCTTTTTGGAGGGAGGCTTCAGGGCGAGCATAGTTCCCCAGAATGGCGATGTCTCAGAATTAGGGAAGCTGGGGTCTCACAGGGAACTGGCTGGCTGGCATTGTAAAATGGAATTCACAGGCTTGTGAAAGGCAGACTGAGGGCTAGCTGGTTGAAGATGGAGCAGGCCCAGTTTGACCACTTGGTGAGTTGACTGGGGACTATTCGACTCAGAAGTAGACTTACAGACCAGACCAGGGAAAGAATGAGCATGGCCAACAGGCCCAAAAGGGAATCGTCTAATAAGAACTGATGACTGACCCCTGGATGAGTTGATTGCTCACAAGTCTATAAGTCCCCCCCCATATACACACACACACACACACACACACATTACTGATAAACTAATAGCATGTTTAACTAAGATTTTTTTAATTATTAAGTTCCCGATAAGGGAAATGGTGAGTGAATAAAAGTTGGGCCTATATTGTAAAAATGGAGTAGTGTAGCTGTAAAGTGCTGCTAGTGACCATGTAGAAAAATTAAAGAGTTGTTGCTGTCTTGGTTCACGCTGTTTTTGACAGCCTCCCTGCTTTACTTTTATTACCTGCATAAGTATAGGGGCAACTCGGCTACACTACGTTTTGGCTGGTCATGAGCAGCTTGTGCATAATGCTTCCTGGTACATGTATGTAGAACATGTAATGTAGAATGCTGGGACAGTTCTGCAAGTAGGGGAACTCTTTTCTCAGGTAATATAGCACACACTGAGGAATGTATTGCTTAAATTGACTATAACCAACAAATTGATTGGACATCCAAATAAAAGGCAAATTCATTATTTCATTATTTATTTCGTTCATATTTGGATAACAAAGTGAAACCAGCTGACATTTATGTTTCTATACTGTTAATTAATTGATACCCATTGATGACCACTGAATAATACAATATCCTGCCAAAAACATTGCATACAGACATTTTTCCTATTTGTTAACAGTGAACGTGCATTAAAATTAATCTCATATCATTAAAAAAACCGTTTAGTTTATGCTTTTCATTGGCACAGACGTTCCTATTATCATTTTAGATATTTTTCTGGGAATAATAGGGATTACAGGAACTGAGTTAATGTACGGTCTGCAAACAGCAGGGGCACTGTGCAATTAATCAAAGAGTCATGAAACTGACTTTGCCGTTAACAGTCGCAACAAGAAACTGACACCAAACTGACCCTGCGTGAGTGTTCCAATACCACAAATCTAAACATTGTTTTTGACACACATATGCATTTAATATTTAGAAGAACAAAAAATAGGTTGTAAGAAATAGTATATCTATGTCACGGTTATAAGATAAAAACCATGAACTGCCTAAATGATGCTCATGAGTGGTTTTGAAAATCAGTCCAAAGGTTGTAGAATTTTATTCCAGCTGCACATGTTCTTTGAAACTAACTAACACTGGATCTACATGGAAATTCTGCATGTGTTGGTGCCAGTTCAACTTCAAGCCGTAGCCAACTGACTGTCAGGAGGCTTCTTGTTCTACTGCAGTTATAAAAAGATCTTATCATTTTATTGATCATCATTTTGAAGATCATCATCATCCTCATCATCCCATTTCAGACACTAAATTATCGGGAGAATAAGCAAATAAAGCAAACACTGATAATTTTCATTCACTCCAAGAGATTCAGCAACAATTTGGCTAATGATAAAAGAACAGTTGTGCAACCCTCAGCTAAGCTCCAGAATTTCATCTGTATGCATTTGGTTCGGATGTTTGCCAAAGATGAAATTATAGAAAAGGCTGACAGACAAGTTAAATTAATTACAGGAACCAAAATACTCAGCAGTTTCAAACAACTGTTAACTCTTCGACATTTATTACAGCAATAATTGACAGATTGTTTGTGCCACAACTAATTGCTTACCAAAAAAAAAAGGAGTTGGCAAACAACTCCCCCTTTGCAGTTACCATGTGTGTTGTTCCTACTACAGTATGGTAGTACAAATATACGTTAAGGTTTAAATGTCAGTATACAGCATAGAAAATGTGTTAAAGTAGGATTTTCATTCACTTACCAGGGTAGGGCACATGGATCCAAGGGGAGTTTGCCACAGCATCCAGACTGATGTCGGTCCTGGCTGAGAAGCCATACTCATTGGACTTTGAAGGAAAGACGTCAAAGATGGTCAGCAAGAAGCAGACCAGCCAGGCGCCACACATCCCGAACAAAGCCTAGAATGTGTAATCAGATCCAGAACGTCACATAAAGTCAAACCGACATTAAATCAAAACATTACTGAAGGCCCAAAAAGCATGTTTTAAAGACTAAAAGCTTTAAAGTGGTCATATTATGCTCATTTTCAGGTTCATAATTGTATTTAGAGGTTATATCACAATAGGTTTACATGGAAGTTAAGGCTGGACTACAACAGAGCTGTTTGGATCAGTTGGTAAACAGTGTTTTCTGTTGGATATGGTAAGTCCCTTTGGGGCGGACTTTGGGCTTTTTCATACTGTAAACCTATTACATGCACAAAAAAAGATAAAAGATAATATGACACAATAAAGGAAAGTGAAAAAGCCCCAAAAACATAATATTAACACTGTAAAGCTATTAATTAAAGTATTAAACTCAACTATATGCCTAGCCTCATGTTGCCAAAATTGCCTGCTTGTTGTTTTATTTTTATCACAAGCATTCAATTTGAGCCTGCATGTGTCTTCATGCAACACACTTTGGGTACAGGTCTGCACTTCTGATTTGGTACAGCAATAAATTTGGAGGATAGAGTGGTGCATAACATTGCTTTTACTATTTGCAGAGTTTTCCTAAAAAAGTCAAACAGTAGCTTAAAAAGGTCCCAAGGCATCAAAATTGCACTTTATGAGTTTTTTTTTAACAATAATATGAGCTCCCCCAGCCTGCCTGTGGTCCCCCAGTGGCTAGAAATGGTGATAGGTATAAACTGAGCCCAGGGTATCCTGCTTTGCCTTTGAGAAAATGAGAGCTCAGATGGGCCAATATGGAATCTTGTGAGGTCATAAGGAGCAAGGTTACCTTCCATTATCTGTTTTGCCCGCCCATGGGAGAGAGACACCAGGGCTTTCAAACTACCCAAGTGGCAGTTGGTCAAGGCCACATCCCCACCCTCCATCTTGTGCACCTTTAAGTCAAAACAGATATGACTAGACACTATTTTGACCATTTGTGCAAGTATGAATACGGTGTGAAGATGTGTGTGTGTGTGTGTGTGTGTGTGTGTGCGTGCGTGCATGTGTGTTGCTGGCTGTGTGGTGATGATTGTGTAGACCCAGCCTGTTGGCTGGTATTTTAAATATGTGAAGTAAATCAGAGTTTTATGGTGCTTTTGTTTCGGCAACTTTAGTGTTTAGAAAAAATAAATCAATCTCTCTCTCTCCCTCTTGTTCACTTGTTTAATAGACTGCTGCGGAACGTGTACGTATCTGCATGTGTGTAAGTGTGGTAAGGGAAACTTTAAATTGCAGAGCCCCCTCACTCAAATGACGAGATACCCTATAGCACCAGCAAAATGAAACCTCAGGCGCTGCCAGTGGATGTACATTTTTCTGCCAAAATATACAGAGCTGTTATAAATAAAGTATCCCAACCCTGAAGCCAAACTCAGAGCAGAGGCCTTTAGTTCTCCGGAGGTGCTTCTGCATCACCATCCTAACCGTTCACACAAATTGACACCCAGGAGCTTCATAGCATGACGCTGCCACTTGTTTATTTTAGCTGTTGTTATGCCCTGTTTATTGACGAGAATAGATTAATCTGCATTATCCCTCAGTGAAAATATACATGAATAATAAGGTTGGGTACTGTTCACATTTTTATAGGTACCGGTACCCGAAATTCGGTACCCAACGGTACCTTTTTCCAGTACTTTCCTTCTCTAAAAAGGGAAAAAATAGCTTCAGTTGTAAAAATAATTCCAAACCCATTCATCCTATATACTTGGAACATTATATTATTTATTTAGACCAAAACAAAACAAACAACTCTCTCATTCCTCCCAAACCTGTCCCGACAACTTACACGCTTTCAGGTACCAACATTTTGCACCGTTTTATTCAACGTGAATTGGTCCTCTGTAGTTCTGACACAATTCTTGTCGATACCCAAAAAAGTACAGAAATCGGTACCCATCCCTAATTTATATCTTGTCTCTATAGAAATTATATTTCTATACAAAGCAGCTGATTAATAGTTTTGTATGTAACTGCATGATTGTAAAGCAGGGCAGATGGTAAAAACAGCATTTGTGCCTCATAACCATAGGTGAGCTCTACCTGATAGCTTGTGACTGTAGTCACAGGACAAACATATTGTAAGGGCTCAGAAATGTTGGCTCACATCATCCCAAAAATGACTTTGACTGGGGTTGTGTTAACTCATGCCCCAAAAAACTATAATTTCTTGTAATAATTTGTATCTATTTTTAATGAATAAACAAGATAATTATTGTATAGTATCTATTACAGTACTGCTAAAAAGTTGTTGGTATGCTGTCAGCTGTACAAACTGAATCCTCCACATCAGTAGGATTTCCTGTTCCGGGCCTCATTGACATTAGGAAGTTACCTACTGTGAAGGACCAAGCACACCTATTTTCTCTCACAAAGTTTTTTTTTTACAGGCAAGTAAGATGAAAGCAGCAAAAAAAAAAAAACATATGTAAGTAAGTGGGATATAAATAATTTCAAGTAAAAAGGAAGTTGTGCTTGTTTTGAATATAGAAAGCACATTGTTTGATTGATCATTTATCTTTGATGTGATCCCATCTTCACTCTAAAAGTTATGACCACCTGCATTCTGGATTGGCAGGTTTAGCTTAATACTAGATACGTTTTTTGCAGTGTTTTGAAGGAAGCCAAGGGTGTTATATGCAGGCTTTATGGGCCATAGGTGTTTAAATTAAACTTTTATGTTTGTTTTTTTCACAACAGAAGATAACCCAAATGCATGACACCTGGGTAATGTTGTCAACTTACAGAAAAAAGCTTGAAGAGGGGATACTGGAAAACCTTCCACTTCTTATCCTTGTAAGCAATCATTGGAACATCAACTTTGCTGAGATACTGAGAAAACAGGAGGATCAAACAGACCGTGCTGTGGGAAAACAGAAGACAGTACACAATTTGTCACTCACAGTTGTTTTCCCCAAGGCCTTGCTATTATACCTCACAGCTATTAGTATAATTGGGCTAAGTATGGCATGCTTTCACACCGTAGTTAGTGGGAGGTCAGAGCAAGTGAACACTTGCCATTTTACCCAACAGGTATCCCTATGTGGTCACTGTGGAAATGACTATTGGTTCAACAGTGCATGACAGGCCATTTGAACATTGTTAAATACTTTACTCAGTTTCCTGCATTTGAATAGCATTTCATGCTGCGCGTGAAGCACCTCATGCTGTGCATGAAAACAGTGCACACTGTGCATCAAACACTGTTCTGGACCACAGGGAGTGTCATGGTGCATGTTATTTCATTTGGAAAGTCTGCAGCCTGCTGAAATGTCTACCAGAGAGAGTAACTGGGGGAAATAAAAAAGATGTATTCTATTTTGAAGAAGAAAGAAATGCTTTAGAAAATCAGCAGGTCACTCAAATCCGATTTAAACATTTAATTTGTACCTGATCCTGATTAAATTAATGACTGCAGCAGCAAAACCAGTCTAAACATCTAGTTGAACATATCAAATAAAAAAATGCGTTTGAAAAAAAAACAAAAACATACAACTCTGAGAAATCTTTTTTTAAAGATTATTCTTTTTAGTCCTTTTTTTATAGGACAGCTGAAGACATTATTTTTTTCAATGGCCAGATTCTTTGCTTCAAACCCTATCTCACTAACTGCCTTCAAAGTAGTATGTCTGTCTGAGCTCTGGTCCAATCACTGCACGTGCTAACTGGTAAATCTTCTCCATCATTCATGCTCTGTTTTCGCACCCCCTTATTGCACTACTGCATTCCATTATCTCTGTCACGCACCATTACATATCTGCACAGATGCACATCTTCACCTGCATTGCTATCACATTCTGTGTACGTTCTTTTGGACTATTCATCTGCCCTGGTATGCTCAACTGTCAATCCTCCCACCTTTGTTGTCACACAACCTGTGTACACCGCAATTTGCACGAAATGTATATTGACTCTTTTTTTACATTAAAGCATTTACATACATTATACATGTCTATTCATGTATAATGTGTTGTTACTGATTTCCTCATCTAGATCACACTTTGCACCAACTGTACATTGACTCTTTACTACATCTCAGTATTTATATAGACTGTCTGTTCATGCATATCATGTTATTTCTGCTCTATATCACAACCTAGACCACTATTTGCACTAAATTTATATTGGCTCTTCACTACATTCAACATTTATACAGATGGTCTATTCATTTTTTGCGTTACAACTGCTCAAGATCACTAACTAGATTGTAATTTGTTTTTCTTTTGTTTGAATACTACTACATCTGCAGCGTTATAGACCTCCAATTCACGTACATTGTGTTATTACCATATTACTTTTGCATACCCATTGTCTTACTAACATCTTATTTTGCACCGGCTTTGTGGTGCTTACCTAATCTGCATTTTATGTAGCCTACTATATTCTGTGTTCCTGTGTTATATGGAATGTGAAACTGTATGTTGTCCTGCCGGCTTATGCTTTTCTTGGCTAGGTTGCCGTTGCAATTGAGAACCTGTTCTCAACTAACTTTACTGGTTCAATAAAGGTTAAATAACAATAAATAAAAAATGCAGAGAAATATTAATCAACCCTGTATCAAAGACCGAAGCACAGCCAGGATGCCAGAGGAGGGACCGATGCAGGAGACGGTAATGTGATATCGGCACGAGGAGCATGTGATGCAATTGACAGGCTCATCTTCTGAGAATCTGGAGCTTCCAGACCTCTGAGGTCTCCTTCCTTATTTATACCGTTATATAAATGACATACACTTCTTTACATCCTTGACTTGCATGATTATTATACATGAGAGAGGGGTTGGTTTGTCTCTGCCAGCAGCTTTTGTTAAAAAGTGGGTCAGTTTCAGTACACTGGGACTAAGAAGGACATGACTGATGACCATCCATACCACCAGAAGGTAGATGTGCTGAACCTTTTAAAACCCACAAGGCTCACTCTGTGTAATGACTTTAGTCTGCATTATCTGGAGATGGCGGCGGTAAATGAAGACAGATTTCATGGAGTTGGACAGGCCAGGAGCAAAGGTAAACGAAAGTAGGGTTAATGTAGCATATTGAGTTACAGTAGTTGTGGAGATTAGGTGGATTTAAATTGGGAACATATCTGCTTCGACAAAGAAACAAAGTGGGTGAAAACCAGACATTTAGATGAATGAAAACCGACAGCAGCACAGAAGCAAAGAAGATTTGACAATTTCTTATCTTACTGTATTGCATTTGTAAATGCTAACATGCTATGCTGCAATATTAATGATAATAATAATAATAATAATAATAAGTTTTCAATAACAAGGTACAAAGGACTTAACAAAGACACAAACATAAGAAAAATTCAGGCTCATAAGGTGTTAGTAAGTTGGTGATATGATCCGGGTCCAACCCCAATCGTGCTTTTAAAGTTTTAAATCAATTCTGACATATACAGGTAACTAGAGTAGAGATGCTAAAACAATTATGTTGACCATTCTTTAGAATTTTTGAGTGGTCTAGCTGCAGCATTTTAAAGTAGTTGACGTTTGGAGAGGTTGTATATCAACAAGGTTTTTATTTCCGGGATTGTTCAGGTGCCACCTTCTGCTTTCTTTGTTTACACAGAGAAAGAGATCTGAGTTGTATGCATTAAAATTAAAAAACTGATGTTTTTTTTTTAAATAGCTATAGAAAATATAAATGAAGAGGAACAATATCCACATTAATATTATTTTGTCAGTCAAGAGTTGCAATTTTATCATTACTCCTCTCTATTATAGTAAATACAGCCTTGGACACATGACAGAAAACAGACAGAAAGGATCAACCTAAATAAATGAGTTGAGAAATCTAAAAAGCCATTAAGGGTTCTTAAACTGTATGATGAGTATGATGTGAATAATATGCTA
>NC_048414.1:3344878-3351713 GCF_013103735.1 Etheostoma cragini | reverse complement strand
GGTCACGGTCCTGAACTAACCCACATGCCCAAAAGAACACATATGAGAATAAACATGGAGGCCACTGAAGTTTTCACTGAAGAGTTTACATTCATAAGTTGATGCACACTGGAAGCCAGCAAATTCATGAGCAGATGATAATGAGGATGAGGAGAAAGACAGCAGCAGTTTTAATTCTTTCTTTATTTTGTGGAGCAACGGCTGCTTATTCTGTATGGAGGTGTGAGTGGATGCGTCGAAGCAAGGAACTAATGTTGATCTAGAGCAGGGGTGTCAAACTCAACTTTACTAAGGGCCACATTGGAAAATGAGAATTACATCAAGGGCCACACTTGGAATTTTATTTAATCAAAAAAGTAAAATATTTCTGACTGTATTTTTCCATTTTAGATATAGTCTTCTCATATCGAAATTAGACTGAATACAGCCGATACAATTTCAGCAAAAAAGTCCCTTAGCCACCATAGAATGCCACATTCTGCTTTGAGTTTTGTGTAATTGTAGTATGAAAATGGCCCAAATTTATTGTGGACCTAAATTGATATGCGAGCCAGATCAAAATTTGTGAGGAGGTGGGCTTGGCCCACGGGCCTTGAGTTTGACACATTTGATCTAGAGTTGACGTACGGGAAAAGACACATAAATTACAGCATTCGAAAAAAAATCTTATCTCTGATTTAAAACTACATACAATAAGGGGCCCAGATCAGAAATAAAAAGCTTCGATTCCATGTGATTTGTGCTTTTCACATGGAAAAAATGGATCTGAGTCACATAGGAGCTTAAGCATTTGAGCCAAAAAAAAAACACTGTTTTTTTTTTCCTTTTTCTATCTATCTATCTGTAGATTGACATACTGTACATATACACATATCATATGCTATACGAATCTGTTTCTATATTTTGTGCAATACTGTTACGTCTGAACTTACAATGCTTAGAAGCATAAGCTAACCTAAAGGCATAAGGCCATAACAAATACACAGATGTAAAACACATCCACTCACAGAGCAGCTATTCCCCAGTGCCCTCCAGACTTCCTCCCAGCTTCAATGAAGAGTGACAGGCCGATGAGGTTGATGGTGGGAGCGATAGCCAGCGGGCCAATGTATTTCAGCACAAGACCCACCAGCCCAGAAAAACCCAGGACAATCTGGAGTAGAGAGGACACAAGGATGGCCCCCTGGATCTGTGAAAGACATGGCAAGATGGACCCTCTAAGATTAAAATACTGTACCAGTTCATTGGTACTCATGTGTGCATCATATATCATACCAACAGTGTTCCTGGAGGCATCTTTAAACTTTCATAAAGTCTAAAGTAGTCTCACTTTGACAAACCTTCCTCCAAAATGTATGGCCAAAATGATGACCACGATTATTTTGATAAAAATTTTGATTGTGATTATTGTCACGATTATTTGTTGATTTTAACCAAAACAAATGTTATCGTCACATAGGCTGTTTATAACTTTGAGAGGGAGTGTGATGGACACTACTCACAGAGAGAAACGGCTGACTCATTATGAACGGGTCCAGCACGGGTCGAACGGCGGATACACACGTTGTGTGTATGAAACGTCTGTATCTTCACTGCGCTACATTTTTATGAACAATGATATTCTGGCCATGGGTCACATCTCTGGCCCAGGTCCAAGTCCAGGTCCAGCAGCTCCGTCACACAAGCTGTTACTCTACCAACTGAAGTTCGCTGCATTCAATAACTTCTTCTGTGTTCTTCGCCGTGACGGCCGCGATAGCAGGGTTACCAGCGGAAACACTGGTACAAATACAGGTTTGCCCCTCATATTTAACAATATACAGCTGTGGTAATAACAATTAAAACTGTAGACAAATGTCAGAAGTGTTGACCGTGCCGCTGTGTGGCCGGGCGCGGAGTAAGAGGAGAGAGAGCAGAGGAGAGACACAGGTACGGCTTTACAGATGAAATGGGTCATGTAATGCAAAAGGAAATCGTATCCATATAAACAGCATTGCAGCGGATGCGAGGACATTAGCACTGGTGCGTCCTAGAGGAGCTAACAGCTAACGGACGCTAGTAGCATCGACTAGCACTGGTCACTGCTGTTGTCTGAAGTTAGAATTCATACATTTATGGGGCAAATTAGAGTTTTTAAACCAAGAATTGAGGGTTTGGGTTTTTTATCTGAACTTCTGGGCTGTAACTCGTTTTCTTTTCAACACAGTTCATTTGACCAAAATGTAAATGTTTACTCACACAAAATCTTCTTAACACAATTTTGGGGTATTATGTCACCCAATTCAGTTTTCTTCTTTTTACCCCAAATGTTGTTTTTGGGTCATGGTTTACCTTTTTACACTACCCTAATTACACTATTTTTGTAATACTTCACTTGTATTCCCAATTGTCTTTATCATTTTCTAAACATTGTTTTTATTATAATGGCTTTTTTAACACGGTTTGTAAGTCTTTTTGTGTATTTTTCTACTTTTCCATGTTTAAAAATAAATACATATTTTAAGCAATTTGTTTCACCTCGGGTTTCAACTTGTTTCACGCATTACTGCATTTAAACACACTTCATGGGTTTTGTCTTACCATTTTTTCCAGGTCTCTAGCTTTTTCAACAATTTCACATGATTTATTCCTTTCAAAGAAAAGAAATACACTATTTTGCAATAAAACAAAGTCTTTAGAACAAATCTCCTAAATTAGTATATTTTGTGAGAGCTTTCTGGATGCACACAGATAAGGATTTTACCATGGAACCATTTAACTGTTTCTACTGTCATGCCAACATAAGGTGCAACAAAAGGATATAGGTCTTCTGTTAGTGCTGCTAAGTTGGATACCCTGCAGAAGAACTGTAGTTACTATGAATCATCTTCTGCCTTAAGTGAATATTTTACATACCTCACGCATTCGTGACATCCAGACCTCATCAGAATTTTCCCTTTGGTGCGGGCTGGTGCTGTTCTGCAGTTCCACGGACAGAATGACAGATGCTTTTTGGGCTGGACACTGCCACTTTGGCAGAGCGAGAATGGCCAGGGTCGGAGTAATATAACTGAATGTTCCACCCTGGAGGATCGGTAACCTGCAGGTCAGTAAGTTTACAGATTTGAGAGGTCATAGGTCAATGGACCAAATCAGGTCAGGATAAACAAAGCAAAAATCCCATGTAAAATCATGTTTATTTAAAAAGGAAAAATAATATCAGCAACAACTTCACAGTGTTACATGAGGTACTGTCCCTATGTTCACATTATCTTACCTAACAACAGAATTTCTTAATATAATAGTTTCATATAGTTCTGAAAACTGAATCTGAGGTGGCTGTTAACTTAAACGTTGCAAGAAAATGTTTAAAACTAAAGAGAAACCAATTCCCCGTTCAAGTTTTTACCCTTATATTCCCTTGTTTCACAAAGCCATTCATTCAACAGGTTTTAAAAATAAAAATTGACTTACTTATTATTCTATGTCAAAGTGTGGGATCCCACATTTTTCCCTTTAAGCTTTTGCCAAACTGTGTAGGTGGAGAACTCAAACAAAAGCATAAGCGATTTGCTCAGGCTTATTGTTAAGCCAGTGGGGGCAGGAAAATGTGTTTGGAGCCCTGTGCTCTATTGTACTGTACTGTATTGTATGTGTGGGAGGCAGCTGCACTTTGGTAAGGCATAGACATTGATGCATTGGGTTTAGAAGGATTTTCCAAACAGCTCCCAGGATTTCACATTATTATGAAAGGAAAGCCACACATTAAGCTGCGTAAACTTTGGAGATTATAAGGAAAACTTTAGAACTCAACCTGAAGGGTAACTCTCATTTTGACTGTTAGAGTCACATAGAGTCCGATAGTGGTGCGACTCACTGGTTAACTCCACATTAACCCCTACAGGGGCGTCTGCCTGAGCTAAGCTGAGCTTCAGGATGTTGCAAATTTACTGTTCCAAGTTTACTGGTGCTGTGAGACAATAGGTTGGAGTTACCTGATACCGACGGTTGTCTGCAGCAGTGTACATAGTCCCGACACAAAGAATATGGTGGAGATCAGCTGACTTTTGGCAATGTTGTTGTCTTTAATGCAGAGGGGCTCGGCCAGGATCAGCGGGACTGCTATGATGCCCCCAAATGCAAGAATGTAATGCTGCGGAGGAAGACAAAAGTGGTTCAATTTGGAGGCTATTTGAAGGGGTACTTTTTGTTTTTTACACCCAATTAATACTTTCTGTCTGATTTCCTCTGAATTTAGCTGGCCTTCATTCTAAATAGGAAGTATTTATGTTTTTTTAAACCAAAAACACTAAACATTATTTTATTGCTTATTACATTGCAAGGAATGGTGGAAAAATAAAATGCTAAAAGCCCTTAATATTTGCTGATATATATGCAGTATATACACAGTATACAGTACATATAGATACACAATTGTAAGTTACAAAGTGTGTAGCTTATTTCATGAAATATAGAATATTAAAAATGAAGACTCAGAATAGCACCATTAATCCATACAGCTGAAATTGTCAAAATGCCAAAATGCAAATATTTGGCACAGTGGATTTTCAGTGGATACAGAAAACTGATTTGTAAGGACATGTATAAAGGTCCAAGGACGGAACCAAACTTTGGATGCTGCAATTACATTAAATGGATCTTAACCACTAAGTAGCTTCACACCCCTATGTCAGTGTTATGTTAACTCAGATTAGGAGGAAAGAGGCCACCCTGTGTAGCTCAGCCATAGCTTGGAAAGTAACGTAAATGAACTGTTCTTATATGGCGCTTTCCTGGTGCAACATTGGGGGCAACTCGGGGTTCAGTGTCTTGCCACGCTGTCCGGAATGGGTTTCTGCAGGAGAACTGTGGACTTTTCTGACTATTATCAGGAGGGGAAATCAAACCCTAAATCCGATTGAGTCTCACGTGGTGTGTACCGGACAGAAACTAACCCGATTAGAAAACTGTTAAAAAAGGACAAATGCTCGCGTACTCAAGGTTTTGTTCAGTTTAGGAAACCATAACCAAAGTTAACTACTTTAGAAGTAGTTACTAGCTCAATATCATAGTGGCTGTCTTATTTTCATGTCATGGCAAGGGACCTCTTGCAATCCCAAGGGCTCAGCTGCCAATAGACCTGGAGAAAAATGATTGAGCAGAATCAGAAAGGAGTGTGTGCATGATCAGGATGCAAGATGTTTGTTGGCTTGCATACAGAATAGCGCTCAGTTTTCAATACTAAAACATACTTCCATGGTCAGCACACTCTACCCACGTGTGTGCATTAGAGGATGGATACCAGACCCGAGCCCGACGGGACCCGACGGTACCCGCCGGGCCGGGCCGGGCCGGGTTCGAACAGATTTTTAGAAAGGATGCTCGGGTTCGGGTCGGGCTCGGTCACATCAGCGCGATAAGGCATTGAACATTTTTTTGTGTAAACTCATTCTTTTTTCCTGTTTATAACTTTTGGGTTTTTATTTCTATTGGTTTGTTTTTTCTTTTTTGCTTGCTTATTTACTGTTTGTGTCTTACTGTATTGTACACATTTTTATCATGTGAAGCACTTTGCTACTTTGTCTGTAAAAGGTACTATATATCAAGTATACCTATTATATTACATTCTCAGCAGCGGCAGCAAGGCATTAAACTAAACATGTACAGTATATGTGTGAGTGAACATCTCTTATTGGGGCGGCTTATCAATACAGGTTAAGAAAGGTATTTATTTTACTCAGATTTACTGACATAATCCCCCACATATGATGTTAATAAAAGCGGGCTTTCCACACAAACAAACGTACATGTGTCATTAGTATGAGAATCAAATGCGATTTTAACTGTGTCGGGCTAGGGTCGGGCTCGGACAGAAATATCTTAATGCCTGTCGGACGCGGGCCGGGCTCGGACAGAAAAATCCGGCCCGATCCGCACTCTAGTGTGCATGTGTATGTTGAGAGGATGTGGGTGTCATTGATCCAAAAGATGAAGGAAAAAGATTAAAGGCAAATGTTAATAGGCCTTACCAGATGTATAGGGGTCTTTTTCAAACCTACAACTCCCATCGGTCAAAGGGATGATATTTGACGACAGAAAACTGGGAGACCTTCTTTGGGAAAAAACTGCTTAAAAGGTTTCATGTCAACAACAGTAAATGTATATCCATCTGAATTTGACAGACCAAAAATCTTAAACCTAAAAATATTTTTTTATCTTAACCGGCTGTGACCACAGATCAATGGCTTTCTTTGTGAATGTTATGACACCAAAAGGACTTGTGTTTGAAATGATCACAATGTATGTCTTAACATGCTCCAAAAGAAAATGTCAAACGTGTATACAGTAACACCTAATCTAACATGGAAATTATGTGATAACAATAACTAAACCAAACCATAAAAACCCAGCACGGAGCAACACTATTGCACATGTTGACATGTCCCATCTTTACAATGAACATTGCAGTTTGTAGTTTACTTGAGTAAATCCCACATACAGGTACATGCTGAAATGCACAATAAAACACATTTTTATTAATCCGTTACACATAAAAAGTCAGTGACAAATGCAGTATTTAATCCTGTTTGAATAACATTTTGCTAAAAACTATAATGTCCAGATGTTTCAGGAAATTATTTGGGCTTTTAAAAAAGTCAAACTATATACCGTACTTCTTTGACCTACTATAAAGATGTCCATATTCAGTAGGAACTATTGTTTGAGGTTGAGTGCCACACACATCTGAAGATATTAAATATAATATGGTTCTTTCTGTCTCTCCGGGGAACCATCACCTCTCCGGGGAACCATCACCTTATCGTGGTGGAGAGGTTTGTGTGTCCCTATGAACCTG
>NC_048414.1:3297918-3344778 GCF_013103735.1 Etheostoma cragini | reverse complement strand
GGCCAATGAAAGCTCTCCATCAAAGTTTTGTTTATGGACCTTAAAATGGTCATTGCTTTCATCTATTATGGTTTCAGTGGGGTGTTAATGTAATTTTTCTTCTTTTCCACAAAAATACTATTACTTACAACCAAGACAAGACTTCATACTGACAACAAAAACAAGAAAACTATTTGGCAAGGCCATGGAAATACTACAGTAAGTGTTTGCTAACTGTCTCGATCTAAAAAACCTTTCATTTGAGCCTCATAACTAAACCAGCAAGGCAGACCCAGTAATATACATATATAGCGGATGAAGATGGGTGGATGGATGGATGGATCTTCCTCTTGTGCACTACTCGGAATTTGAATACAAATGATCGGTCTCAGCACGTACTGTGTAGCAGTGGCATAGGCAGAAACAGTATTTTGGGCGGGCCAGTGCAAAAGTGAGTGGGTCATTTTCAAAAAGATATAGAAGTAGCATAAAGAAAAAAACAATTTTACCTTCCAACATACTGCATTACAATGGCAGTGCTGTCTACAACATGCTCGACCAACAAAGCTCTAAAAGGCTTGTACACAACAACGTAGACAAAACCTGTTGATTTTAACCTATTCAGAGTACAATATATTTGCACTTGCAGAACCAGCAGCATTGGCTCTGCACAGCACAGCTATAAAATTAAGCATTTTATGGCACAAAGTGTCAACTAAACATGAACCCAAACAGCAGAGAAGGCATTCACATCCTGCAGGACATAGAGTAGCCCACATCAGACAGCAATCACACATGTAACATATTCTTTGTACATTCATAACAGTATTGTTGCTTCAGGACTACGGCCAGAACATGAGCAGCACATGCGCTAGCAGCAGTAAAAGAAAACCAAAGAATGAAAACTTCCAGCCAAGCATTGTTTGAATTATGAAAGATATGAGAAGTGTCCAGCAAGACGCTAACTCTTAGACAGTGTATCGAGTCCACGGCTGTGACAGGATCAAAGACAACTAGAAACTACGTCACTCACAGATCAGCTATCTTCTTATTTAATGTGGACAAAACACAAACGCGTTTCAGCCTGAAGCCATTATCAGTGTTCACCATTTTTGACTAAATAGGAAGGTTACTAGGTTACTTAAATAATAATGCATGAAGCATGAAACCCGTTTGACTTAAAGTTACCTGTGTGAGGGCCTCCTCTGTCGCTGACGGGCTGTCAGCTCCGCTGGGGAAATGTCTGCACATGCTGCAGAAAAGCTCATCCTTATTGACACTCAATTACATCAAAGAAAAGTGCCCATACCACTTTAAAGAGAAGCCACTGACGTTGCTTTAACAGTACACTGCTTAACACATCCACGGTACAATGTCTATAAAGCCGATGCTGATGTAAGCTGCTGAAGGCAGCCTCAAGAGATGGCCTGTTGTTGCTATAGCAACCAACTGCGGTCCGAAAGGTGTCCTAATTGTTTGATTCTTATTCTATGGTTTACATACTTTTGTTTCAACATAAAAAAAACACAATTACAGTACTTCGGTTACTATTTTTATTTACTTTCATTTGAATATTTTTACTAAAAAAAAATATTTTGATCAAACTTGGTTGGACAGGCCAGCGAGTGATGTGGGCGGGCCAGGGCTGCCCACTTCCAATACTGACTATGCGCCTGCTGTGTAGTGTGTTTTGTTTTAACGCCACCAAAATGGCGATCTTCTAAACTTTATGAATTATAACATGCCAATTTGTAATATTTTGTATAATGCTGTTCTTGTCTTTACTAAAATCGAAACTAATCAAAGGGCAAAATGCTCTTACAAATCACGAGGGAGCGATTTGACTTTTGGCTAATGTAATAGACGTGCTGTTGTTGATGCTGACTCGCCTTTAGCATACATTATTCAACTTTAAATTAAACGTGTGTTTAAACTTCCTCTGGGGAAACTGGCTTCCCTTTCAGAGGCTCGGGGGGCTCGGAAGAGAGCTACAGACGCTATTTATGACGTGATTTATCATAATATTTTGATTAAACTGGTTGCGTATAATTAGGAAAGTAAAAATTGCGTTTATAATGTGATCTAACATAATATTTGACAGAGCCCAGGGCCCCTTGGATGCCCTGTGCCAACTGACCAGTTGCCCTAATGGTTAATCACGGTGGTGGGTCAACACACGTGTCTTGTTTCATTCTACCTGCTGGAAGGCAAAGATTGATGTCACATCATGTCACATCGTCAACATGGTACATGGATACATGAAGCAGAACATAGTTGATCATGTGCCTAATGCTTCTTGAAAACTTGACGACTTTCTCCTTCATAAAACATGTTGGACATCATCACATTTTTGCATAGATTTTTAATAATTTACATTAGTAAGCTACAGGATAGCATCTTTCAAGACATAACCTGCGAGAAAGAGAACGAAAAAAAAAGCGTCATTGTACCTAGCACATTTCAAACCAAACTGACGCCCATGTTTGAATTGACACAGAAATGAAATTAACTAACGCCATTCAGTTTGCCGGCAGTATTGACAACAGATAAAAGCACCGTGTTTTGAGAAGCTCAAACTTGTTGTTTTAATGTTCACTTTTAACTTACTTTACATCATCTTTGCTATCTCTTTTTCCTCACAGCAGCACTCATACTCTACTCTCCGTTTCCGTTCGTTCTCCTTGCAAGACCACATGGTCACTGACATCACTCACTCATGGCAGCACGCCATTCTATTCTTTTTAGCCTATCTCGTTAGGGTGTTGCGGTCAATCGGCATACTGATTACTACTTCACCGCAGGAAGAAAAAAAAAGTATACCTCCACAGAAAATATGACACTAAAAAATCCTAGATTCCCGACCAACTCTTTAAAGTTTATCCATTTTGCTGGGCTCCCTTGTGACTCAGTTTATTACAGGATTCAAATGTCATGGCGGCTTAAACTCATCAAACTCATGACTTTCTGTTTTTTATGTATACTTAAGCAAGACCTTTTATCATGTCCATGTTGTCTGTACATGTATATTATAAATATTCTCTAAATCTTACATTTTTCTGTGGAGAATACCTTCCCTAATCGGGGATGTTTGCCTAAAACAACTACGAACTCTAAAACAAGTTTTGGCGTCCAACATGAGTTTCAGGAGTCTAAATCACCGTCACATGTTGACAACTGCTGGATCAGAGGATGTCAGGATTAATGTCAAAATCTAATCCCTGTGGATTACGGACCTAATGTAAGTGACAGCTGTTTACAAAGGGGTGGAACATGTTCACAAAAAACTGAAGCACTGTGAATTGTTTTAACCACTGTATCGTATAACAAGCAGTGTTTAAACATCTTAATACGAATGACCACATCATTTGTCACTTCATTACCACATTGTTGTGCTGAGTGAGAACAGGACTGAGCTACTCTAAATTTTACACTTGAGGGCCACTAAATTAGATCTGCTGGATTGCTTTTAAGGCACAAAGCATCCTTTGTTCACCCTGGTCTTCCAGGATGAAAACAAAGCTAAGTAACTCATTATTCCTTTTTTTCTTTTTTGTTTAAAGCAGATGGTGAAAAAAATCCCAACCAACATCTTCTCTTTTTCCAAAAAAGAACCAGCCTCTACAAGCTGTGAAAAAAACTTGGGTGAAGAAATAGAATTGGAATTTTGAGACATGCCACAGGCATTGCTCCCCTTCTCATAATTACACTAACTTGACAATAATATATTGTTGCTTAACACATGGAACCATTTAGCCTGCCATAAGGCAGCAGAATAGTTTATTGTGTAAAAGTATTTATTTCAAATTGTTTCTTTTGGCTCAATATACTGTACTTGTACATTAGTGAACTCACAAATTAAGATATATATTCTTATTTTCACCTAAATGTTACGTTTGAAACTCCACTAATTTTGGAAAATTTACTGTATGGGCTAACTAAAAATCATTTGAACGTCAATTAATCTGTAGAATATTTTCTTAATTAATTGGTTCGTTGTTGGTCTATAAAATGTGAAACAAATGGTGAAAAATGTCTTCCTAAGAAACAATGTGACATCCTCAAATGTCTTGCTTTTTCCACAACTCAAAGATATTCAGTTTACTGTTGTGGAGTACTAGAAAATATTCACATTTAGAAGCTGGTATCAAAGTTTTTTTTTTAATTACTGAAACCGATTATCAAAATAGTTGGCAATTAATTTAATAGATAACAACTGAATGACTGATCTTTGCAGCTCTAGTCCAGTCATGTTACTGTCATCAACCTCGTTTCCAGCAGCAGCAGCAGGGACAATTCTAGGATCCAACCTTTAGGTAAATCAGTATTATTGCTGGATAACAATGAATATGTGTATTCATTATTATAACAGAGGATACATGCAAAATATTGAATATGTGGAAAAACTACAAAAGTACTGTTATGGACTACCAGAATCAAATAAAATGATAATGAGGTGTGAGCAATAACTATATAAAAAATACAACTTTTCTTGACTGGGTTACAGGTGCATAACTTTGACGACTCCGACACAAGATTTTAAAATTGTTTGCCCTCTGTCACTAACAGACAAGTTTGCAAACGGTAACTTAAAGCACTTAAATTGATTATAGTAATAAAAAACTTTTTTGGGGAGGCTGAGATAATTTAAGGGGGCTTGTAAAAAAGGGTCTAGAATCGCCACTGAGGAGCAGAAAGGTGTTTCAGCAAACACGCCTTTATAAGCCCACTGTACACATGCCCAGCACTAACAGGCAAAGTTAGCAACGATTGTTTTTGTCAGTTTTTTTAGTTTTTTAAAGTCAGCTTTAAGAAGGATTTCTGCAGCAATATTCATTTTATAGAAGAAAATAGGAGGGCTTCTTAAACTAATACTATCAAAGTGAACTGAAAAGAAGCCATGGGATTAATTTACCTGGAATCCGAGGAGTATGCAGAGGTACCACGGTGGCCTGTCATTGAGGGAGTAAACCAAATCTGCACATTTGTCCACAGTCTCCCCCAGGGCCTCTGTGTGTGGATCCCCTATGTCAACAGTCAGCTGTGGCTGTTCATCACTGTCTTTGTCCTTGAAGAGAAGCAAAGCAAAAGGAAAACAAGTCATAAATTCAGCTATTCTATCTTTTCAGGTGACATCAAATTAAAAAAACAATATTTTCTTATGAATTCCACCCAAACTATTTGAACACCAAACATACTTTAAATGAAGCACTGTTACTGTTAGCATACCAGCAGATGACTGCAGATCGTCGGAGCTGGGATGGAGTCAGAACACAGCCGTTCCACAGTCAGTGAAAATACACACATTGACTTTAATGGAAACCTAATGACTCCTGCCATTCCAGGGCGGATCCAGAAATCCGGTGTTAGTCTTTACCTTTGATGTGATACAAATTGTGAGTTGACTTAATGTTTCCTTCAAACAAATGCGCGTAAATAGTAACAAAACATTGGTGAAAACAAGACACCAAGCAAACAACGGTTATAATTTTCACAGCAATTGCTGCTTTTTTTCTTTTGCTGCCGAAAGTTACAGGAGAACATATCTTTTGATATGAAATATAATGAAAGCAAAAATCATGCAATGGAGTTAATGTGAGTGATGACGTGCTAAACATCCATGTTGGCAATATTGGAGAACAGGTGGGGTGAACAACATTCCAACCCAAATTCCATCAAGATGCGGATAATGAAGGTGCTTAATACTTAAGTGCTCGGGCACAACAGCCAATTTTTGATGATTTTAACGAGAAACTTGTATTCTTGTTTTTAAAAGTAGTGAAGGGAGTGAAGGGAAACTGTGCAACAATGTCAGTTAATCACTGTTAACTTGCAGACGGTGTTTCATGTCACATGTAAAAACACATTCAGTCTCAAAAGACACAGCTGCCAAGCACCTTGATTTAAGCTTCTATTTTTATGTGGTTGTAGCATCTTTCACCTTATTTTGCTACACACATGCACTTTTGTTATAAAAATATAAAACACCAGGGGAAACTGGCACAGTCTGAATGTTCCTTTAAACAAATTAATCTTGTGCAAAGCGCCAGGGCTGTAGCCAAGTCCGCCATTCCCATAATTACAGTTTGAATTTTTAAAGCATCTTTAGAGGGATCCAAGGACGCTTTAAATGTATGCGGGTGGGATTTAAGGTGTTTTACAGCTAAGTGTCAACTAAATAAGATAAATTATATAACCTGTATCTCCCTCGCCCTTCAAGTTTTTAAGAGGCAAAGTCATTACCCTTTGCTAGGTTTACCTTATTATACTATAAATACTGAAAGAACCCTGAAACCGATGTATTTCTTCTCTACTTCTACTTAAAAGGATTTTTCTCCAGGAAAGACAAGTTTTCTTTGCCATTAAAATCATTTTGTCAAGATGAAGGACAAGACAGTCATATAAATGTGAGAGGAAAAAAATAAAATATACATAAATTTAAAATAGCTTTTCAGGATTTTGCAAAGTTTGCCGTGATTACACTTAGCCTTTTAGTGACAACTATATTGTAGTGTAAAGAGAGCTATACGAATGAGACAGGATATTACTCCTCATTTTTAAAAGGAATAGTGTTCGAAGGAGACAGGATATTACTCTTTGCTTTTAAAAGGAATAGTGCTATGTTTGGCAGTGATATTCAACACAGGAAACATGTATTTCGGCTTGTTTTTCTAGCCTCTCTGCTGTCAGGAGACAAGGTCGGCGTGGTGGTCTAGCACGGGTGAAGACATTGAATTAACTCTTCTACTGTGTGTTTATCATGTTACTAACTCAACTTTTTCCCTTTCCCGGAGTCCTGGCACTCTCGCCCCGTAGTCTTGTGCTCTCTCGCCCTCTCCTCTCTCCTCCTACCGCTTCCTGCAGGTGGCTTTGGAGCTGTGGAGTCTGGATCTGTGGTTTAAGTCACCTGCTGCCTCCATGTCCCTGCTCAACACCCTCTGCTACAATTCTCCATGTCTCTCTCTCTCTCTCTTTCGCTCTGTCTCTTCTCTGTCTCTCTCCCTCTCCCCCTGTGTATGAAATGTCTGTATTGTCACTGCGCTGCAGTTTTATGAACTATGATATTCTGACCATGGGTCACATCTCTGGCCTAAGTCCAGCAGCTCCGTCTCACACACGGTTACTCTACCAACTGCAGTTAGTTGCATTCAATAACTTCTTCTGTGTTCTTCACCATGGCGGCCGCGATAGCAGAGAGTTACCAGCAGAAACACTGGTACAAATACAGGTTTGCCACTCATATTTAACAATATACAGCTGTGGTAATAACAATTAAAACTGTAGACAAATGTCAGAAGTGTGGACCGGCGCTGTGTGGTGGGGCTGTATGGAGAGTAAGAGGAGAGAGAGTAGAGGAGAGATCCAACACAGTCACGGCTTTACACAAGAAATGGGTCATGTGACGCAAAATTAAACCATAGCCATATGACAACATTGCAGCGGATGCAAGGACATTGTGTGCGCCGGTGCTTCCTAGAGGAAAAATATTACTTGCGCCCTAGAGCCTGTGAGCTAACAGAAGCTAACTAGCGCCTCAACCGACTAGCCCTGCTCACTGCTGTTGTCCGAATAACACAGACGGGACAAAATGTTGCGTTTACTGGTAAACTGGTAAACCTTGAGACCGACGTATAAATGACTGCTATCTGTTTAATTTTCCTCCCGTTACTCTGTCCTCTGTGACTGTCTCCATCTAGAAACTAAGCTGCACGATGCAGGGAACAACTGACCGGCACATGAGGAGACAGTGGTTTACGGAGCGGTAGATGCGCTATGCACCGGAGCACTCTATGAAATGATGCATTTAAAAAATTAAAAAATTCAATCACGCAAATTTGAAAGTGGGAAGTCAAATGTATACAATACTTTGGTGCCACTGAACTCAGGTATCTTTTAATTTTGTAGGATGCAAATAAGGAACTAAATAATACCAAAAATTAACTAGTTTTTTTGTGCTGTGATGTTTGTTTGTTTTCCAGTCTTTTCCCATACTCGCCTTACCTATTTTCAAATCTGTAGCTACTTTTAAAACTTAGTTATTTCTTGGCCATTGGCAGGAAGTTGTCTGTGTCCCTGTCACGCAGAGGCATTCTGCTCTGTCCATGTTTTATGGGATTTTCTATGGCATCCTTTGGTAAAAAGTGATTGCTAATAATGACAGATGTGACTTGTATTAACGACTATGATGACGGAGGGATTCTGCCACCTGATATATGTGAGACTTCAAAGACAAAAAGGTCAACTCCCTCTTAAAAAGCCACATGGTAAAGATCAGCTTCCTGTGGGATTGTATAAACAACATTGATGACGTGATTGAAGTGTAAGTATGCCCGGTTTGCTCTTTACCATATAATTGGTACCATAAACCTTCTGACTTCAGAGACATATATTTTCTATGTGAAAACAGTAGGTCATGGGATGCCCCATGTGACCCATGTGCTGTATTTAAATGCAAAGAGTTCAGTCCCATTTTAACAGTCCACATTAGACAGATCCGTTTGTACATCTAAAATCATAATGAGGGGGAATTCATAATTTAACTTTTCTATTATTCATTCATAGAAGACGATAAAGGGTAACAATTTATAATAACCGTCATTAATAGATGGTAAATTGATAGTTAATAAGTCTTTAGTTAATTGTTATTTAACTGTTAGCAAACAGTCATTTGACTGTTAACAATTGAAACATTACATAGCTAGATGGACCAGACATTGAAACACGTTAAGGGTTACTAGTCTGTAAACTGTCAATAAACAAAAACAGTGTCTGGGTGGCTATAAAGTTGCAACAGATGACTATAATACCTTGTTAAATAGTGATATTAGTGCTAAACCATCCACAAACAATATTTAGATAGATAGTTAATACTTTTTCAGTGGTAACTAGTGGGTTTGTAAACGGTCTATTAGATGGTTTATATATATATATACATACACACACAAACACACACACACACACACACACACACACACACACACACACACACACACACAAACACCAAAAGTTTGGAACCACCTTCTCATTCAGTGCGTTTTCTTTATTTTAATAACCATTTACATTGTAGATTATCACAGAAGGCATCAGAACTGTGAATGGCCGCGAGTAATATTTTTCCTCTAGGTCGCACCAGTGCACCCAATGTCCTCGCATCGGCTGCCTTTCCACAAACAAAGCAATGTTGTCATATGGATATGGTTTAATTTTGCGTTACATGACCCATTTCTTCTGTAAATCCTTGCCTGTGTTGGATCTCTCCTCTAGTCTCTCTCCTCTTACTCCCTGTGCAGCACACTTCTGACATTTTTCCACAGTTTTAAATGTTATTATCACAGCTGTATATTTTTAAGCATGAGAGGCCAACCTGTATTTGTACCAGTGTTTCTGCTGGTAACGCTGCCATCGTGGCTGCCACGGCAAAAAACACAGAAGTTATTGAATGTAACCAACTTCAATTTGTACAATAATAGCGTGGGAGACTGAGCCTGCTGGACCTGGGCGAGAGATGTGACCTGGAACCAAGGCCAGAATATCATGGTTCATAAAAATGCAGCACATACAGATGATAGAGACATTTCATACACACCACATGTGTAACTCTGCTGACCCGCCATTTGACCCGTGCTGGACCCATTCATAATGAGTCAGCCGTCACTCTGTGAGTAGCGTCCATGGCACGTCCTCTCTCTCCCGAGCGTTAGTTATTGTTGTTATTGTTAGTTATCGACATTATTGTTGAAAACAAGTGAAGAGGCTCTCTCAGAGATACATTAAAAAAATATATATAAACACATATATATACACATACATACATATGTTTATCCTACGCTATTTATTTGAGATAGCTAATTTTAATGAACATGTGTTGCAGCTGTATGTCTATACAACCTACAACTTTAACATAAGAAGAATGTAGCGTAATAAGGATTTGAAGGAAGTTATAATTAGCCTATTTGACAAGACAATATGTTTGTCGGAAGACTAATTAACTATCAATTTATCCTCCATTAATTATGGTTATTATAAAGTGTTACCGGATTTATTAAGTCTACATGTTAACATCAAATATATTCCTCATATTTGAGTAGAAAACCTCAAAAGCTGTTAAAACCCACAGCCTGTAACATTGTTTCTCAATTCCCAGAGCACTACAGTTAAAGACAAGTAAAACTTTTTTTTTTAAATGTCAATGATATTATTTATAACAACACCAGAAACCACAGGTACAATGTTCCCTTATGATAGACTTTTTATATAGTAAATTCAATCTTTTCCCTGCATGCTTCAAACATTACCCACTACAGCCAGCCCACAAGAGACAATCCAGACACCAGTGAATCTAATGATATTCTACACCAAGGTCCCAAGATAAGGAACAAAGCCACATAATGCAGCCTTTGCTCTGATACCTGTATTGTCTCAGAGGCTGGGTCCAACCTTCACTCAGCACTTTAACAAGAGAAAACAACTTTTTTGTATTAAGCATCCACCGATGCATGTCTCCCACACATGTCAGCGACAGGCCTTGCCAATGTGGACCCATCTGCACCGCATTTCCTCTTTGTCTTTGATTTACTCTCAGGTCACAAAGTTCTCAGTAGGTAGTGTACACAGATCCTTGCTTTAGTGATTACATGGCAATTTGCTTCCATCTAGTGGTTAACCAACTGCATTCCAGTAACCACGTTTGTTTGCTCTCTCTCTCTCTCTCTCTCTCTCTCCATGTCCTGTCATAGCTCTACTGTGCTATATCAACTTAAAAAGGCTAAAATTCCCAAAAATACTTCAAATAAAAAAACTATCTGCATGGCAACATACCATGTTTGTTTGTGTGTGTGTGTGTGTGTGTGTGTGTGTGTGTGTGTGTGTGTATGTGTGTCTATTAGCAGTGAAAATGTAAGGCAATATCAAAACTAAAGAGATTTCTGGGAATAACTAACAAAGTGCATTGTAATGGTCCAGAGAGAGACCTGAATATTTCAATAAAGAACTTCTCATTGGTTTCTGCTCTAGGTGGCTATGGTGGATGGTCAATGTGAAAAGTGCTAGCAGGGACCAGGGTTCCCATTCCAAATCCCATCTGTGGTAAGGTTTAGGTAACAACAGGACTGTGTTGCAGTGAACTTTTGCTTAAGGTTAATATTTGACCTTTTTAATATAGAGCCAAGACCACAATAGACTTCCAGATCACAATAGACCTCAAGATTACAATAGCCCTAACCCTAACACACGATTTCCCGAACCCCCAATCGTTCCCTAAACTTAACCTTGGTTCTGTGACTGGCTAAACATAAACTATAAATTGTTAATAATGCTACAAGCAGATATAAACATTATGATCAAAAAGCAAAACACCAATCACACTATTTTCTTGTAAAATTAAGGCTCATCCTAAAAAGCACTCAAGTGGAGTGAATAGATAGAAACTGATGGCGCTTAACGTGTGGTTAATCATCACTGATGCTGGCCAGTGTGATTATTTAGTGCAGAGCATCATGTGCCCTGATGTGTGCCTTCCACATCACAGATGTGACTAAATAAATTGAGTGTGAGCCGGTCTCCACCAGCGCTCCTCCGTGCTAACACCGACTTGATGCTAGGTTGAGACTGAGAGCAGCATGCACCGCCGCCGACGTTAAACAGGGTCGATGCACTTTGTTTAAGTGGTACATTGTTTGAGTCGTGGCCGTGTTGTACTTATACTCGGCATCGTAGTGCTTGCTGTGAACTAAGTCGTTTAAATCGAAATGGTCCCAAACCACACTTTGCCGGGATCTCTTTATGATTACTTTTGAAATCAAAACTGATACGCGCAGGTAACTGAGTATGGCGTCAAATATTGCCCTTGGGTGGTAAAATCTTTAATTGCTGCCACACTCTGAAATTCATTTTATTGCTTCAAGACTCACACTACGCAACGCAACCTGCATTGGTTTAATCAATAACAAATTAACGTGATTGACGAAATTATCGATTGTTAATTAATCATGCCCATCCCTACTACATACAGTATTTGCCTTTGTCAATAACACCAAATACTATCCACAGTAAGACATGTTCTTGCCTTGTTTTAAATACTGCTACTTATTTGCCATTACTTTGAGTTTTCTTGGGGTTACAACATTTTGTAAACATAATAGGAAATGTTCACCTCATTGTCCATAAATGCGTAAATTTCTTTTGATTCATTTAGTTTGCAACAAAATAATGTAGACCACTCCAGCTACTACTTCTAGCACAGTTCTGTATAAACATGTAAAAAGTTTGCCAGTTGTGTTACTTATATTCTGAATAATTTACAATGAGTAAAAACAATTACCAGTGAGGCAATCATGGGTCAGAGTTAGTGTACCATGGCAGTGTTCGAAATCCAGAGTATACTAAAGTCCACCAAAAATTAATGAGTGATGTGAGCCACCCTTAGAGTTGGAAGCTTTGTTTCACGTAAAGCCAGCCTTTGCTTTTGGAGTTTAGCTACTATTCTGTGTTGATACCTGAAACCCTAAATTGTCTTTCGCTGAACTCAAAAGGTGCACTGACAAACAAAAGCTCACTTGTACTAATGGCAAGTAAAATGCCTTAAACACATTTGCTTTCCCATTCCATTCTTTGCACTGGTGAATTCTAACTGTAGCCTTAGTAGAAAAGACATTTTGTATCAGGTGTACTGTGTATGAAAGTCTTGTCAACGTACAATCCAGAATTGCAATCCAGGCATTTAAAGGCCATTTAAGAAATCACTTCATTAACACCTGAGGAATAACATTATCAAATGAAAGCATCCAATAAAAAGAGGATTACAGCATTTGCTGAAATTGTATCCTTATCTGCTTCCAGTTTATTATGGTTTGAATCAATTATTCCCGATCACATGCTACATGTTTTCAGCTCAAAACACTGCAGAAAATCTGAAAAAGCCACTAAATATAGTTAATTAGCACTATTAAGCAAATGTACACTTTATGTCTCCGAGAAATATCTATCTATGGCACTAAAGGTTTCTATTCTGTAAAATTCTTTCATGCGTGTCCTTTGTTGTGGTTGTTTCCATGGTGCCGATCTGACCCGGAAGTGTATTAACTTTTTCCCGCTCAACCTGAACACAAAGTTTTGCAAGAAACATTTCTCAGGAGAAACCAAAAGTATTTCCTTTATCAGTTTCGTAGAAGTTTGACTACAGCTGATTAAAAAGAAGTAGGAGGTCCTCGTGAAATATATCTACACGTAATGAAAACTTAATCTGGATGCCAAAGTCAGCAAGCTTGATTGATTTATTGAATGTATGAATCCTAGGTTAACATCTTTGAAATCATCGTATGGTAGAAGTCTCTCGTTGGGCTTTTGTGTAGTGTAAGGTACTATCTAATCAAGCTTGTATTATTTTACGGATGTTGACTATTGACATGTTCACCCATCTGCAGTTGAAGCTGTGCTGCTTCTTTGGTGTTAATTTTTCTAAATTCTTTAGTAAATTGGGATTGGGAGAAAAAAGGGGAAACATCAATGCTGGGCTCAGCTGTGTACACTTGCATACCCCATGCAGCCAGACCTTACAACCTCACAAACAAACATTCAGGCTTCAACATGCATTTCTGTTTCTTGGTTGACGTTTAATTTAATAAGCATTTCTAGTTTAAACTTAAAGCTTTTTTGCCAGTCACAACTACACTCAAGACTGATATTTGCCACACACTTTGAAACCATGCAATTGATTTCACTGCACATTCACACTTTGGTAATTTCACATTCCACAGTGGCTTACATTTAGCTCTTACTGCTGTGATGTGAGCAAATCGCACTGCAATTTAACTTCTCTAGGTCTGTAAGTAAAATCTAAATAATAAATGTGTATTCATAAGAAAAAGATGATATGTGACTTTGTTTTATCTCAAACCCTCACTCTGTTTAATGTTGTGTCTGTCTCAAAACTAAACGGAAGAGAGCATTAATATGACACTACACTTACCCCAAATGCATGGTTGACTGCCCCCAGGTCCTTGAGTCCCAGCTCAATTTTCTCTTCTGTACTGAGGCGCATTCTGATATAATGGGGGCAAGGTGGTGTATAGTTGTTTCTGGTCAGAAGCGGACTCCACACAGACCAACGAGCACACACGGTGGGAGTAAAACTCTGACTGATCGCAGACCTAATAGGACAACATCAATGACTGCCTCACGTCACCGGGGAAACCAGGTATCACAGTCAGAAAGAGAGTGGCTCAGTTACTTTGTAATCTCTGCTGAAACATTTCAGGTCTGCTGCTGTGCTAATATAGGCTTTACTGTAACTACTCTGACTTAGAGTCATGCGCCTGCTGCTGTGACGACAGATCCTATGAGAGGAGACAACCACGTTTGTCACATGAATCTTTAGTTTGCCATACTCATCAAAAGTTTGTAGTTCACAAAAATTTGTGACTTAAAGAGTCTTTGAGTTTTACTACATGAACCTCTGGTGTTTGATTTGATACGTCCCTATTTTCCAGATACTTAGTATCAAGCTTTATGCTTTTTTGAACTGCCAGAATTTCGAACGGTGTCTAGCAAGTGACAAAGAGGTTCACGTAATTAAGTAAACCAATTAGGTCAAGTTAGCCCTCTAACTTAATGTGCGAGTACTACTGTAGCCATTGTTAATAAAATAGAAAGACTATTGTTATTATTAAACATTTTGAAGACGATAACGTAATCTCGGAGCCTGAGCGCTGACCAAAAAATCAAATGACTTCCTGACTTGAAGAATCAAGGATATGAATAGTAGCAGGATCTTCGATTGTGCCAGTAGTATTTTGGGTTATTTACTCATTTGTTTTTAAATGTCTTTAAATTAGTTGGAGTGCTCTGTTCTTCAATTTTTCCCAGAATTTAATGCTCCTTAATTTTTCTTAACATGATAAGGTAAATTTCATCAACATTTACGTGGATGAAATCAAATTTAGGTTTTGTAATCATATTGAAGGGCAGTAATTGACTGAATTGTCTTGTTGTAATTGTCAATAAAATTTCCTCTAGTATAAATAAACGTCTAAAATAATCATCGAATTAAGCTTAAACCTAAGGATTTTGTCAAAAAGGTTAAGAAAGTTGGTTAGTGAACTCAGTTCTGTTATCGATATTTAATCCTGATTTTTTTGGAAATTTGCTTAAAATTAGATGCTTCTAAGTTTGGATGGATTCTTCACTAAAGAGTGCTTTGCAGGGTCAGTATGTTCACATTCCTTTATGTAAACATGAACAGGCAAAAGGTTAAGAAGTAAGGGCTTCTCAATCCTTAACAATAAAGGTACTTTGACTTGAATACAGGCTCATTCATTATACTTTAATGTTACTGTATTATTAAGAGTTGAGTTAGATATCTCAATAAAGCATAACCTTTAAAGAAGTCCTATATAACGAAACATTTAATTTAAAAACTATTTTATCCTTAAACACTAAACTATTTTTTATCACAAGTTCAAGTCCATTTTTACAATATGTAACAATATTGAAAAACAAAAAATTGCATTAAATGGGAATTAAATATTATATATACTCTGTCCATCTGTGTATTAAATAATTTAGAAGGGTATGCTCTGATAAATGTCATGATACATATAAGAGTATATATGCAAGGCCATGCTTGATCAATTTTATAGTCGTTTTTTTGAGTTGAGACGACACGGTAACAGTGCGGAGCTTTGGGTCTCGTCCTCTCACATTACCACTACTGTATGTTCAGACACACTGATGCTTTTTAGCATGCTCTGATATTGTTGTCAATTTCAAATAATTTTAGCATAATTTTTAGAGTACTATGTTTTTGTGTATTCAGTACATGTTCAGCTACAATAATATCTAAGTAGAATTTATTTAATTTTAAACAAAATTATTATAATCAATTTATTATTATTTTTTTTTAATATTGAGTTTCTAAACCTTTAGTTCATTCTAACTTTATCTAAATGTGTCCATAATTGAAACCCCATCTGACCTCTGTTCCTTTTTTCAAGAATGCTGAGGAATTGGACACACTATGTGAAACACTACGTATTCACACTTTAACTTCTGTTCAGCATCACCGTCCCGCATGCCAAGTGGGAAACCATTTTCCTGTTAAAGAAATAAGAAATCAATTCACTCCTACGTCATGGCATATATTGGGACACTTGTCTTAAAGGTGGCAGTCAATAAGAAAAAGGTTCTGCGGGGTTAGGAACAGCTGAGGGCTGATGTTTTTCTAAACTTGGTAGTTGAGAAATTGTCCATTAGATGTAGGGAATCATAAGCTCACATGTCACAGACGTGAGGGATTCGAAACTTTGCACAAATTGTTTGAATAATTTTTAATTGAATGTACTAGTTATGAAAGATGTATGCGCATATCATAAAACAGAGGATAGTTTATAAAAAAACAGAAACAAAGAGTTGAATTAAGGTGACCAATCCATAGCTGTGAATTCTTTTTTAAAGCATGTTAACAGAAAATGGTAGATGAAGAGATGTAGTGACAGTAGTTTAGTTGTTAAATATGCAATAAAATAAATTTTAAACTAGAATTGTGTAGTTCTCAATTATCTAATAAACTCAAAAAAACAACTGTAATCTCTTTGGTTAAACTGCCATGTGTTTCATCACAGCTTAATATTGAAAAGCAAACAAACACTTGTTGGTGTCCAGTTAATTTATGGAATCAAGTAGGTTTCTAATTTTCACAAATTCTCATTTCTAATTTTATTAATATTACCATGTTTTTAGCTCTGATACGGCCAAAGGTGTCATATTGTTAAAGGTTTTATGGCCAGTTTGTGATATGTTTTTTAAATTGTAGGTCACAGTAAGCATATGCATGTATATATTAAGAAAGGTAAATCACTTCATTCTATTTTATACCACTCTTGTCCCTCCGTCACTCTAAAGGTTATAAGGATGTTTCATACACAAAATTCTTTTATTTTGGTCGTGCAGAGAGCAAAGAACGTCCGTACTTGCTTGAGATGAAGAAACAGTGCAACTGTTGCATCCCTGAGACTTTTGTATTTTGTGTGTCAACGCACAGAGTCAAAAGAGATACAACAGTTTGTGACTGTTCACTTTAGAAATGCTGCCTGGTGTGAGGCTAAATCTCTTAGCCAACTTTGCGAAGCTGTTGAATGTTACGCCCTGAACAGCAACTTCTTGATTTACACGTACCTAGAGTATCACCACAAAGGGGACCATTTACAACTGTAAATAGCATTTCACACTACATTGTTTCTGCTCACATGCAAAATTGTCATTCATGTCTGTTTTCAAAAGACACCGCAGAAACAACATATATCTGCAGTTAGATCATTTTTCTCACTTGATTTCTGGTTCCCATTTGCCTTAATTGCAGCTTACAGACTTTCTTTCCTCAAAGCTGCTGCTGAGAGTCTGTAAAGCAGGTGTCTGAGGGGATTTGACATGGTACTACTTGTACTGAAAAGATTCTTTGTACCTTCAGCTTCTCACAGTTCACAATGTCATGGTGAGTCTTTCACTTGATGAAACCAAAGAGTCCGGAATACTTCCCTCATAAGAAATTTAACCTTGGTTTTGTTTTGTAGCTTCATTCACTGAAAGCATGGTGAGAACAGACCTGGTAGACAGTGACTAATAAAACATGTGAATAGATGTCCATCGAAAATAATTGATCGGAGCTTAATTTTCCAGGCTTTGAGGAGCCGTGGCCCCTTGTGACAGCGTGACGCTCCATGCAAAGGAGCAGCTGTTGACCCGTGTAAAAGCAAGTGATCAGCATAAGTGTTACTGGCCTCTGCAAAAAGAGAGCTTAAATCAACCTACTGTATACTGGCATAGAAAGAAGTAATGTGACGTTATGATAGCATAGCGAAAAGTCATAAAGTCAGGGTGGGTGTACAAAGCAGCTCACTTTGCGCTGGAGACGGGTAGGCATCCGGTCTGCTCCAAACAATTTTAATTAGGACAAATCTTTTTTCATAGGGGTTGTTATGGACAGTAGAGAATGTATGGAAAAGCTAGCTGAACCTGACATGCATAAATAAATAAAAAATAAAACGAGAAAGGTCTGAAACCCAGCCCAGAATACATCTAATCAATCCAAAATCACGCAACAAGCAGCCACTATTGAAAAGAGTAGTACATTTCCGTAATTTCCATCTGCAATTTAGAGGTCACGCTTTCCCTCTCGCCGGAAAAAAAACCTTTTATAAGTATAATGCAGCACATGATCTGAGCAAATCATTTGACTGCTTGGATCCATTCGGATATTAGATGTAATGGCACAGACCCACAAAATGGAAGACCTGATTAGACTGAATTGCGGAGAAGTACGCAGAGCATTGCTAATCTATTGAAACAGCTCATGATGTGTTGATCATGTGTAATTTATTTTCAGAATCAGAATCAGTTTTATTGGCCAAATATACTTACAAACACAAGGAATTTGATTTTGGTAAGTGTTAACTCTCTACACATTCAACAAATAGACACGTAGTAGTAAACATTCAGTAGACAAAGACAGACACAGAGAGACAATATACATGTAGGCACATGTTCACATAGTATACGAAATACGGGGGGGTCCAAGCCTCGCCGAAAGCGGAACGGTGGGGAGGCAAACGTCAGTAAATATCAAGAGGTGTGAGCCGCAAGGTCTGTGGTACATTGCAAACATCCCATTAAGAAAAATGATTGTGTAAAAGGGCCAAAACTTGTCTACGTTGATTATAGCACCCCCTAATGGCCGATCTTCACAAAAATTTGGGACAGAACCTCAGAGTAGCATGCCGAACAAGCATCACAAGTTTCAAGTTGATAGCAATTACTACAACAGAGAAATTGTGATTGCACATGTTTCATTTACATGCAAAGCCAGCCAAATTGATACCTTTCAATTGGCTGAGATGTGCTAAAGTTCGGGTTTGGTACCTATTTACAAATTTTTGTGCAAATCGGTCACACAATCTAGGAGGAAATCAAAAAAGTAGGTTTACAATAAGTTGCAATTTTCCACGCTTAAAAGTCTAGATGGAAATGGGCGTGGTCTATATCAGGACATGCAGGCTAATTCAGGGAACGCATAGGTATGTGGTTTTTTAGTGTGCAATCTACGGTTTGGGAGTTGTAATGCCAAATGCTTTTGGTGGTGGAAGTGGGTGAATTTTTCCTTCCAGAGATCTGGCCCAGTCCTGAACATGGCACCCCCCCACACCATGTGCGGTTTAGGATGTAGTGTGACTTTTTATTTTATAATACGCGTGTGCAAAACACTTCGTATCACGATCCAAACTCTACAGATTCAAAATTGATTTGCAGAATTCCAGAATTTTTTCCCTGTTTTGTAATGGCATTAATACTATCCGATTTACATACTGTGAATTTTTTTTTTTTTTAATGAAAATGGCTTTTTTTTTATAATCTCTACAAAAACAATTGTGTTCCACAACCCTGCTTTTTGAATCTGTTATTGCAAGTAATTTTCATCATTATCGTAATATTCAACAACGTTAGAGCATATTGCCTATTTTTCTGATATCATTCAGCACTAATTAATACCCTGAAATTGTGTCATTTTAATCCATATCATCTTTTAGTCTAATTTGTTTAATATGTAAATAATTATTTCTGAATTATCTGGTAATGTTATCTGGTCTTTTTTTACACTTTCGTTTAACTAGTTTATCACTGAACCCTGCCATCACACGCCGCCACATCCTGTGCAACTCACCCGCACAAGTAAATTCTCAACCAGTGGGAAACAATGAACATTATTGCCAAAATAACCCCGCAAATCAAATGCCCTACTTCACCGTTAACAGTCAAGCCACTAAACCTGTATGGAAATGAACACCTCTGTCGTTAAATTTCTCAAAAGTGTTAAATTCGTAAGAAGGATTATACGAGACATCTCTATCTCTCTCTCTCTCACACACACACACACACACACACACATAAACGCACACACAATAAAAAAATCATTGCATCAGCTTTATTCTGATGCAATGATGTTTCAGTCATTCATCAGCAATCTGTTATAAATAATAAATCACCTCAAGATCTGGTTCAGACTTTGATGTGTAACAGGGTCATTCAAGGATGAACAATTGACCAGCTAACATGATACCTAGTACGTGATGTGCTCTCCCTTGTTTAATTTAGAAGTTTTAAGCTACTGAGAACATATGATTTTCCAACCCTGTTTTAGTAGTAACAGATGTTAATCCTGAATAATACCTGGACACAATCACACCTTTATATTAGATTAGAGCAAAGGAGGGAAAATGTTATGAACTAAACACCAATAGTTTTGTTTTATCTACTATTAAAATAAAAAACTGCAGCAGCATATGATTTTGAACAATGACATTTGTTCAGACGAAGTACAAAGACATGCTTCCCTACAACCCACAAAAATGATAAATCAAATTATATATCTTACCGCGACACTGATACTTTAGAGAACTGCCCATTTTAAATAGCCAGTCGTAGAACATCTTTTGTAACCCCAATCAGAACATTTCATTTTAATAGTAAATAAAAACTCCTATTGTCTTAATGGGTGCATCAAACATTGCAGTGCTTAAATCAGAAATTTAAATAATAAATTGTAATATAATCAGGCAACTGACGCACAGTCTTTGTATTCACATTGTATCCAACCCCACAGTCTTCTTTACAAACTTAAATTTCTTTACTGTGCACTGTTAAATGAAATAGATTTACAGAATTAAATTGATTTTCTTTGAAATAGCGTTTAACACTAGGTACATTTTCCATATTACAAAAAGAACGCTGATAATACTTAGGCTGTAAACTCTTATGTCCACAAGATGGTGGTATAAGATGGGATCTGAAAATTCTCTGCTAAACTGACTGAACTTCTAAATAAACAGAGAAGCAAAAAGTTATGCATCACATGTGGACAATTTGGTACCAGGTTTAGGGAATGAAGGCACTAAAGCAGTCAAGATACAAACGTGCACAAATCAACATTTACTGCAAGGGTTTTAAAAAGTTGAATGAGAGAGCATGTTTTTTGGTATTTTAAGAAGAACTGTGTGTCTAATTTCTATTAGCTGCTAAAGTTGTTAAAAGTGGAAACAAAAATCAAGGCTTTAGAACACAGAGATGGACATAGTCCTTTATACCACGGAGCGTTTCCCACAGGAAACTAGTGTATGTACTAGTTGTGGAGGGCCAGGAGTCAGTTGTCAGAGCTTCTAGAACAAGTGTGCTTACAAGTCAGAAACAAACAGGCAACTATGATATGACATGAACTTGACACCAGCATACAAAGAATGAATGTAATTTACTCCACTTGTGTTTTCGATGATCCTCTATCTCAACATTATCTGCAATTTGAAGCAACACTAAAGAACTTTTCCAGCTTCGGTCCCCCTACAGGTCTAAAGGACAATTCTGCTTCCAACCTGTAGGGGGACCAAAGCAGACAGATATGGGGGGGGGGGGAATAATTTCAGCTGGTATTGCCCTATTGCAGACATCTGTATCTTGCGGTGTCGCTGTTTTTTGATATGCGCTGATATGAAAACCATATTTACAAAACACTATGCAGAAAACAATGGTAGGGGGATTTAGAAATTGTGTAATATAGCTTACCCTTTCATTGAGTACAAACACCTCATGGCTGCATAAGGTTAAGGTTTACAAAGATAACATTTCTGGGGCGAATGTGTTGAATCACAATCTGTAGCCATAACCCCCTGAGGCCATATTGTAAGATATTTAAGATGTAAACATTTGTTTAAGCAGAAGATTTTAACAGACAATAGATGGTGAACAACTTAATCAGGTAAATGGAGGGACACAGCAATGAGATGTTGGTATTTAACATTTCAGGCAAGGCTAGTTCTCCAATGGCTCAACGTTTATGTAAATTCACAGGAAATGGGCAGAAATCCCTGAGTTAGGAATGAGTGGCTAATTAGGGCCTTGCTGCTAACAGAAGTTTGCTAGCCATGTTAATGGGACACGGTGTGTGTGTGTGTGTGTGTGTGTGTGTGTGTGTGTTTGAGAAAGAGAATAATCAGCGGACTAATGGAAAGCCAGTGATTAAAAGGGAACACCGGTGATTAAAAGGAATACAGACAAACATCCGCAAAACCAATAATCACACACAACAATAAGTGCAAACACATGCACAGACAAGTATGCTCAAACAAAAATGCCCTTATTTTTGCACACATAAGGAACAGACATCAACACATATCTGCTTGCAGTAAGCTTGCTAACACACACACACCAACATACATACACACACACCACAACCGTAGGTCAGGAGTCAGGAAATATGTTAGTGATGGGGTTAAAAGGATTGTTCCCCATTGATCATGTGCTTGCGTCAGCATGTAGTTTGTGTTAGAAAGAGATGCAGTGAGTTTGAAGTGCCTAAACATCAAACACCGGCAAGCTTACTGTAAGCATACATGTGCGGATGTGTGTTTCTTATGCAGGGTTTCCAGCAGCACTTTGCAACACCAGCCCGCCGCCTTAACTACGCTAAGTGCAAAAGATATATATACACAGTATATATATTATGAATGATATCCACTGTGTTACTCTGTCCTGTTTCCTCCCTCATGGGGTTGGGCAGCTAACATCAATACTTTAAAGGCACCGAGTGTAAATACTTCCATCCTATGAGAATCCAAAAATGATTTATCTTTCAATGCCAAAAGCGTCTGAGCGCATGCTTATCTGTCCTCACTGCATATTGGCAGAAGGCTTGTAAAAGGTTTGTGTCATTATGCAGTTTGCACTCAAAGCCGCCCCCCCCCCCCCCCCCCCCCCCCCCCCCCCCCCCCCCCCCCCCCCCCCCCCCCGGTCTGACGGCAAACCCAACCATACCACATTAACTAACACATTTTCTGTGGGAATCCCATGTGTGGAAATATGAGGGCATGTTTGTTTGAGCATATTTTTCTGTGCATGTGTTTGCACTTACGTGTTTGTGTGTGACTGTTGGTATTGCGGACGTGCATCTAGGTTTGTATTCCCTTTAAATCATTGGCTTTCCATGTATCCACTCATTATTTTCTTTCTCGCACACACGCAAGCACATCAAACTCACTGCAACTCTTTCTAACACAAACTCTATATGCTGATGCAAGCACATGATCAATGGGGAACAATCCATTTAACCCCATCACTGACGTATTTCCTGACTCACAGTTGTACATTCTGTGTGTATGTGTGTGTGTGTGTGTGTGTGTGTGTGTGTGTGTGTGTGTCCGAGCACTGGTCAACACAAATGTGTCAGTGAGTTTGACTGACCCAGTTTACATTGATGTTTAGGCATTTAGCAAACATTAGTGCACTTAGGACTTGAATGGAGCAGTTTAGAGAATTTTTCAATTCCTTGGACATCTACATTAGAAGCCATTTTCTTAAAACAACCAGTATAACAAAAGATTGGATGAGGATGACTACTATACTACTGTACAAAACTGAATTGTGAGAAATAGTCAGCTATACAGTATTTAGATAATTAATTTTCTTTTTTTTGTGGTTCTTTTTGCTTACAACATTGTTTTTACATCTTAAATTGAAAATTAAAGTCACATTTTCAAGTGCCAACATTGTCGGGGTTAAACATGTAATGATGGTGGGCTGTTGCTGGACATGAGTACAGTCTTTATATTGCAAGCTGGATACGTTGTGGCAGTTATGTCTTTCTGGAAATATGTTCAGGTGGCACATCTGCGGTTAAAAACTAATAAAAAAGCATTTCCATGTGGACTGCCATAATAGACATTGAGACCTGAGCGCCAGCCCGTGCAGCACAGTACATTATGGTTTCATCTGATTTTCTTTTATCCATGATATCCACCACCTCTCTTCCAATGTCACATTCCCAAACCTTAATCAGTGACCTCTAATGCTTCAAACATTCTGAGCCTTCGGGCCTTCTTTTGTGCCTGGACTTGATGCAGTATGTGGGAAATAGAATTGAAATGATGAGTTAAGGGCAGCTAAAAGCAGGATCCAAAATACAGACACAGAGCCCCATTTGGGTCCCTGGTTTCTGAATGAGACAAAGTTTAGGGAAGTGACTCCGGTCTCATATTTCTCAGTCAACATTTTAAAATACATTCGGGGCTACACTCAAAACATTTGGGGCTTAAGCCTCGACAAAATCAGATGACGCAGCATCTGACTGCAACAACACTACATGCTTCTCTGCTTTCATGTGTGAACTGAGCGTTATGTGGCCCATTATTTTTACATTAGGCATACTTAGCTTCCTGATAACCGGATGTTTTCATCAGCCCCGATACTTTTCATCCTCCAACCAACTGTCATTAAACGAACATTTGCCCATGCTTGCAATTTCACTTCAACCATCAACACAACGTATTCATCAATCACTCGTCAGTCACCTATTGAATGATGCAGGTTGCACCCACATGGATCAAAGTGCTGTCAGATGGTGCACTGGTCAAATTGCGGTTGAAAAAAATAAAATTACATAACGGATGACGAGTCGGACTTGGTCCCACATGAAATTTAAGACCTCCTTGTCATAATTTCCAGATTTTAAGACATTTTCAATGCAATGTAGCAGCGCTCAGCCGGGGGCTTGTGAGTTTATATTCACTCTCAGTCTTTCTATCTTTTACCCTCCCTCCATTTCCATCCATTGCATTCAATAAACAGATTATTACACTGATGTAAAGCTAATTGTTGATATAAACCCTGTCTTTATATCCCTCATTTCTCTTTTTCACTCTCTGTCGAAGCCAATTTTTCTTGAATGGGAATATTTTCTCCAGTGACGTCATGCTACCCTTGTGCTCTGGCTCTCTAGTCTTTTCTCTCCCTCCCCCTCTTTCATCCAGCTGCTATATTCATGAATGAGCAGTGAAACCATCCCACAATTTCATCATTGGTTCAGCTGCCCCACCCAAATTTGAAAGATGGAGCGAGGATGACAATAATTGCTGTTGCCATGTTATAAGGCATCCAGAAATATCCGGTCCTCTGCAGACAATCATGCATGTTCACACACACAAAAACACTCACAGGCATGTGCTAAATCACTGCGCTTCAGGATTACAGCACTTAATCTGCATGGCAACAGCCTCCATGCTGCTGTAATGCTGAGCTGATGACTGTAAGAAAAGAAATGAAAGAAAAGCATGAGGGGAAGAAAAGAGGAAGTAGCAAAGACAAAGAAGAAGAAAGAGCGCAAGACAGTAAAGCTAAAAAAAAATAATAATAAAAAAATTAAATTAAAAAAACAACAACTGGAGACACAGCGAGAGAAAGAGACCCAGAGACAGTGGATGTGAAGGCAGCAGGGAGAAATAGACAAGATTTAGAATGGCTGCTTATTCATTCATAAATGCCGGCAGGAATTCCTCTTTATTCAGATCAACTGTCCGCCCAATTGAAAGCCCTATTATATTATATAAGAGGGGGACGGGCAACAGGAGGTGAGGTCAGGTGAGGTAGGGTGGAGATGAAGGAAAGATGGAGAAAGAAGACAAGCAGCAACACAGCAGGCTGCACTCATCCCATATTTTTACTGCTGAACTTATCACCTTAGCATCACTATTAGGATGTGATTCATGTATTTTGATGATGGTAATTTGTGACGTCACAATGGTTACAGGGCAGCCGAGGGAAAGTAGTGCATACATCACAGATGCTGTTGTTGTAATGGTTGGGCACTATTCTTCTAAAATAAATGCAGAACAATAACCCTGACTGCATCCATTTGATTGGCTGAAAAAAGGGGATGTGTCCTGTCCTGTATGTATTATTATTAATTTGACTAATGGTATTTTCCTGGGACAATAAGCACAAAGGAATGAAGAGAGGCATCACATTGTCTTTCATGAATTCATCACAAATGCAATTTATAAGATCAACCCTATAGTACGGATTCAGAATACTGATTCAAACATGAAAGATGTTTGAATACTAGCCTCAGTGAGCCTGATAATCAGGTTTTGACAGACCATAACAGCTGTTTTCAGGCAACTTACATGGTCTAGACAGAGCATTACAGACTGGCCTGGCTATTGTTTGTAAGAAATTATTTACTAAAATAAACTGGCAATGAGCTTATGATTTGTCGCGAAAACTTAACGAAAGATAAGTGGGTTGGAGAAGGAGAAGGAATGAAAAAACACGTTAGATAGCTAGCGAAGGTTAAGAAGCAAGCAGGGCCTGGCTCTCTTCATTACAGTGTCTGCTACCACTTCATGAATAACTCCTGTCTGCGTAGTTTCTGTCGCACACATGAGGAATTCTAAGTAAATACAACAAAACTGTTGGCGCGTCCACATGATACAAGCCTTCCATGGTCAACCCCCCCCCCCCCCAGTCGTGTCTTTCGCATTGTAAAGATTACGGAGAAAGTCTTTCTGGGCCAGGTGGTTGCCAGGTGTTAAACTTCCACCATTGGCCGCTAAGCTCATGGTTGCTTCAAAGCCTGTCAGTGTTGCTGGGGGCTTAGTCATGACAAGGATGGAAGAATGCATTTGTCAAATGTAAAACTATTCCTTTAAATAAATACTTTGAACACAAGATGGATTCAGTTTCTTAATGCCCTTTAATCAAAATAGGTTTTTTATAATGCATTTCACACAACTTAAAATGCTTCACAAAGAAACCAAATTGATTAAATGGACACTACAGAGGAAGTGTTTGTGTCCAATAAACCACATCTCTGAGTTCAGCGAGTTCAGTCCCTGTCCCACATGAGCAGAAAGCATGGAGACCAATTTAGAAATGGGCCATCACAAGGAAACACATGACTGTGGGGGAGTGTTATCTATTGGAAATGAGGCCTGTAAATAAATGTAGAAATGTGTTATCACTTATACAACTTCTTTTTGACTTTTAATTTTTTTATTTTTTACAGACAACATGACGTTGACTTCTTTTGTTACCTGTACCCAAGCCATGTCCTTTTTTTCAATGTCCTGTACGCAGAAACAAAAAATGTCCACCGGGGTTTTAAAAGGGAAAGCTGTGTGGGATTAATCCCACAGTAGCCCCTACAGTTTTAATGAGAAGTAGATAAATAACGTTAAGCACAGCCAGAACACACCAAGAAAAGCTCATCTATAATTCCGCACTTTGCTTGTTCATTCTTAAATCTTTTTTCTTTTTTTTTACTTTTCTGAAGTGATGACTACGAATATGGAGCCATTACACAGTCACTAATCCTGACCTCACAGCTTGGGGCAGATAGAGGAGATAGACCATATAAATTATAGGGCCGTAACGATATGCAACATGAAACCGAAAGCACGACACTCAGATACACAAACCTGTGTCACGCTGTAGGAAGGCAGAGTTCTCTTTCCTGTCCAGATCACATCGCAAGTTGCGGTTGAAGCACCTTTATTCTGCTTGTGGAGAGCTACGTGACACATGAAACTATATTGATGAGGACCGGTGGGATAAACCCGAGCTGACCAAGAGTACACCAGGCAGTCACACAGCTGACAACCTGCAGGTGGAGGTGATGGGGACAGGCTTGGACAAACACCCTGCGGGCGGTTTCAGGAAAATGACTGCATGTGTCCGACAAAGTACCAAAAATTGCACCTTACTAGCTAATTAATTAGCCTGAGGGAGTGGCTGGTGTGTGTGCCGGTGTTTATGCATTTGTGTGTCGGCCCGCCCCCACATTTGGCAAGTGTTCTTTTCGGACAGGCACAGTTTTAATTTACTTTGTAAATGTAAGAGAACTTGATTGAAGAAGAATATTCAACATGCTCAAATCCTCTCCACAATGGAGTTTTTTTTTAACAGTAAAAAAACAGAGTATAATTGCATGGGAATTAAATACTACTTTACCTAACACGATAAATATGCACCATTTATCAAAGTAATCACTCTTCTCACAACTTGTCAGATGTTCTCGTGTGAACCTGAACCACACTGTTAGCCTGCAGAACCGCAACCAAACAGCTCTGACCCTCCATCAATCTCAGCTGACAAATAAGGACCCATGCCATGCAATTTGTCTTTGACGGTGTGTTCTCACAGGCATCAACATCTTGGCTGTGGGCTTTAATGTGGTACAGAGAAGGCGTTTTCCTAAAAAACCTCCATCCATTTCTACATTACGTCCTGTGCCACACCAAAGGCCAAAGACATCTGGTGCCTCTCTAATGAGGAGCTCAAAGGCCTTCAGGGAGCTTCCCATCCACAAATAATGTCTGAACTCAATATATTGTCATGTTTCAGCTCAAAGGCCATAGCAAAGAAATAGGAACACAGGGTTGGACGAGACTAACAAGTAGTATATTTTGTTATGCTGTAAATCTTTTTAAATCCACTATATGCAACAGTTAGTTGCTGTTGGGCCACTATTGAACCCTGAAACTCAACTAAAAGTTCCCAGTAATAGTGGAATAATGCTAACTATGTGATTAAAGGTATTTTGAGTAAATATAACATTACTTTTTATTTATCATTACCTCTATCTGCAAGATGCAGCCACAAAATTGGCTAATAATGCCAGATGCTTCCTAGTTGATTTTGGATATCAGTGGTACAAATTCACCTTTGCAATGACACAAATTATCAAAACCAATCTCCCAAACATTCATACAATGCCATCTTTCAGATGGACAAATCAGGAGAAACTTAACCTTGCTTGAGACCTGTTTTTGTCTCAGGAACAAACTCTCACGACATCTGGCCACACAGATAAGCTAATGTCAACTAATGTTTGGCAACTAAATATGTCTTTTAAATCTGTAAACAGCTAAAGAAATTAATAAATTATACAAAAATTACTTTCTAACTATCCACATCACATTACCCTTTCAAACGGGACACGCCCATTTAGGAGACAGTAAGCGTGTACCATTTCCTACTTACTTGTCCTTAAATTGCTCATCAAAGACCCCAAGATGACAGGAAGAAACACCCAACATCTGACTCAGACAGGCACTCATCACAGTGAGCAGATTACCAAGTCTGACTTTAGATTACTAGGGCTGCAAACAAGCTGAAACATGTTCATTTCCGAGTCTTACTGGTGCATCAAAGCAGCTAAGGTTTTCTCACACTCACACACACACACACACACACACACACACACACACACACACACAATCACACACACAAGCCAGCCCAGCCCAGCATGTTACCACAGCACCTTGGCTCGCACCGGCTCATTAAAAACCTATGAGCGCCTTTTTTCTTCTTTTTTACAAATGGTTGTCAGAGCAAAACGCTGCAGACCTGACATCATTGTGAGCCAGGAGTCTAAATTATATAGGGGCGCCTTGAGATGACATCATTCAAGAGAGTCCTCTGGAGGGAGCCCACGTCACCGTTGTTTCCAGCTCTGTTCTAATGCTGCCAGTTTCTAACGGAAATAGTCCTACATTATGTGAATCTGGTCTTTTCATATGACAAAAACATCTATAGAGCAAATTAATTAAAGATGGCTGGCTATACTATTGAAACGTAAATGAAAACAAACGCTCCAATGCGCAGAGAAAGTACAGGTGCTGATTTGGAGACACACTTGATGGACACGATGGACATTTATGACATACACACAGATGGACATTTATGATGCATCATAAATAGAACACTGAATAAATCACCACAAAGTAAGTGGTAATCAGCTCAACTCTAACAGGTTAAGCCTGTGGTGAAGGAATTGGAGGTGGTCATTTAATTACTCTGAACTCCAGTCGATCAATGTTTCTGTGGTGTCTGCGACCTTACATACCATGTAATTAAATTGTTCTTGAGCTTGTCTGTAAAACCTTTACAACTCTCTCTAGACTCCCCAGAGAGTGTGGGCAGTTTCCAGTTGTCCCTGCCATCATTTTTACAGATTCGGAAATGAAAACCCCTTACTTGTGGCTGCATCCACATGGTTTATCATTTCTTCTGTAGGTGGAGGAATATTTGTCTCCCACTTGTATGTGTGCATATCTCCATGTGTGGTGAAACACCAAATTCAGATTTTTTGATATTGATGTCTTGCAATTAAACTCACTGGGTTGTAAACATTTAAATTTAAATTTTTCTGTTTTATAGCAGTTGTCAAACTCCAGTTCTGTAGCTAAAATAAAGGAAATACTTTGGAGAAACAACAACAGTAGTTACATGTAAAAACCAGGAACTAATTTATGCGATTTATTTGCTCGGACTGACAATTGACGAGCAGAGTTGGGCAAGTTACTTAAAAAAAATTATTAGCTACACATAAAAGTAACTTGTTACTTAAGAAAGTAACTATTGCAATACTTTGACAGAAATTTTCAGTTGGGCTCTCCATACCTGTCTCGCGTTGACTGACTCGCTTGTGTTGGTTGTTCAACCATGCGTGCTTTCAAACACCCGCTCAACTCTACCTCTGATTGGCTTACCATAAAATGTTATTCAACCTCAGCCTATCATCAGCATTTATGCGCTTGTCTCATACACTGCCCACTAACCAAGGAAGAACAGTAAAATAAAAAAGTATTTGCTTCTCAGCTCAGAGATCTAGGTAGTCTGATGAAAAAACAGCTTCAATTTTACTAACGCGTTGCATTTTTTGGAAGTAACGGTAACTGCGTTATTAAGATGGGAAGAGTAACCAATTCTATTACTCGTTACTAAAAAACGTCCCGCCGTTATTTCCATCATAGGGTTGGGCAATGTCCCCTGAATTGTCAGTTGACAATGTTAACAGTCGTAAGGGGGCGAAGTAGCTTCCACTTAATGGGCAGCATAGCGTAAAGCCCAACGCAAGTGTATTTGCTAGTTCAAGAACAACGCAGTAGTCAATTCCCCGTCCACTAGAATCAGCATGTGTCTGACAGGGCGTGGCATCAGATGGTGGCTCTCCGTGTCTGCCGGTCAACCATCACCATCTGCACAACCTTATCCCATCACTGCTGACGAGTGACTGGAACTGTTACCAAATAATATGTAAGACTAACTAACCTGACCACACCTGCATTCGTTTCCAAAAGTATCCGTTTGTCCAGAGTTGCCAAGCGTTTTCAAACCAAAACGGGTGCTACAGTGTTTCCAAATGTCTTAAAAGTATTAGTGTGGACGTGAGGTCTAAACGTAGCTAAATATATTGTTTTTAAAACCAACACATAGTAGTGTATTACACAACAGGGCATGTTACAGTGATAATAAAAAAATATATATAATTAAGTCTATGGTCATTGAAAATTATTTTAATTTGCAATAAAACATTTCTGTCAGTACTCACTGATCCTTCGAAAATCAGAAAGCTGTTAGCATACAGTTTTCCAAATGCTAGTCCCAGCCATGTCTAATCAGTGCCCATGTGTGGCAGGCAGGCTCCGCCAGCATGAAGCGGGAATTCCCAGCACCTCTACTGCGGTAGCTGCAGCGAAAGCACACTATTCAGAAAGTCGTAAACACCAATAAGGCTCATCTCCTTTCAATTACAAATTTCCAGATGAATTAAATGTATATATAGTGACCATACTTAATCAGAAACTCGGCGCAAAATGTGTTTCCCGCGGACACACAGCCTCTTCTCATCCCAGCTATGAGGGCTTCTATAGCAACGGTCCATGGCGTAGTTACCGCGTTTAAGAACCAATAGAAAACAGCCCCAAACAAGGCTCACTTTTTCGTTTTACAGGGCTACAAACAAAAAAAACTTTGTGCTTGTAAATGAATCACTAAACAGTGACTTTAGAGAATTATCCGAACTTAACACGCCGTTTAACTTCACAGTTGTGTGATTAGCTTTTCTCACTCCTTTCCCTCGTTCTTTCTTTTACTTTTAGTCCCACCCACCCAGAAACTTGGTAGGTTACGGTTCTCGTCATTGATTAGCTAACACAGAAGACTGACACCTGGCTAACAAATACACACAATATACTGTAAATAGACCATGACAGATTCAAGGGCCACTTTAAACGTAGACTATTTCAGTTGCTTCAGAATCAGCTTTTTTGCAATGCTTTCATTTTACCTACACAAACATAGATATAACAGCTCAGAACAAGGACAAGAAAGCTGGACAAATAAAGGTAGGAAATAAACAGGACTATTTAAAAAAATAAAAATAAATCAAGATTATTAACAAGATCATTATTGAGCCTGTCCATGTTTAGACATTTACATTTGCAACTGAAATGCACGTCATATAAAATAACAAGGTAATCAATTATTATAGGTAGTACTGCATGCACTTGTACACAAGTTCAGAGAAGAATATATGGCTTTTAAGCTGCTAAATGCCCTAGCTAGGTTTATTCCAGCTTTAGCAGCCTTGGGCCTCAACCATACAGGAAACATGCAGTACAACCAAAATAATAGAGCTTAAAGAGGTTTAAACAGCTGAAGGAAACTGCAGTAGAGTTGAGTGATAATTCGGTGGATTTGTAATCCATTTCACACCGTCATCTGACCCATTGTTGTTTATAGAAAAAAAAAATCATTGAAATTGACTTTTACTTGTAATGGTTTGATGTAACACCAATGGATTGCTTCTATTATTTAAGTCAGTAGGCTTTTTCCCTTACTGTTTTTTAATGACCTATCTAAGGAAATAAGACCATACACCAATAAACAATGATATAGGATTTGTTAAATATATTAAGTGTTTTAGGTTATTTTGCAACAAATACGATAAATGTCACACAGTGTGTTTCTTTTCTTCCTGTAAGACAGTAGAAAGCCAGATTTAATAGAAGCAACAATAGTGACTCACAACAGTGTTGCTTTTTTTCTAGTGGTGTTGGTGGGCGTAACTTCTCTAATATGACTCACCCTCATTGAGCAATTTGACAACCTGGAGGTCATAGAAGGTGTTTGCAGATCATAACTTTATAATAATGGTGATTACAGGCACATTAGGAAGGAAATGACTCACCTGACATGTTCATAGCTGTGTGTGCAGTGATTCAGTCTTTCCATCTTAAAATTATTGTTTTTCCATCATGCTTCTTCACAAATCCAAATGATTCATTGTTCCAAACCTCTCTAAGATCACAGTCAAATCTACATTTACATAAACTATAATTAGATGACAGCAGAAGACTGCTGTGTACAATGGGGTGGACTCTGTTATAACGCTTTCACACTCATACCAGCCGGTTCTACAGTGGGCTTGTTATCATTAAAACATTTCAGCTGCTGCAATGTGTCATTTTTGTCTGACTTCTCAAAATGTTCCAATGTACTGTCATTCAGATATTACAGCCTGTACCTTACAAAATAGAAGATATGATAGAAAAGACAGCAGTCTCTCAAGGCCAAATAGGCAAGACTTTTTTTTAAAGGCACTAGGATTCAGTCTTGTAACCTTCATAAATCAATCAAAACAGAACCCAAGAATAGGACTCATGCACCTGTAAAGTGGAGGGGAGCCAGCGGCAGCAGCAGGGGGCGCTGACAAAAAGCAGCAGTCAAGTTGGACAGTTTACAACCGTTTCCAGCAGCATTCACTCTGAACAGGAACTTGGAGAAAACACTCACATCCTTGTGGATCCGACTCCAATTTCTTAAAATGTTATCAGCCCCATTTATCAGCTTGTACACAATTTCCAGTTGTTTTTATTATGCCAGAGTTGCTTGTAAAGTGCAACAGACTGTAGACAATCTGTTAACTGAAATTATTTAGTCTCTCTGACATATAAACGTTACTGTCAGCCACACAGCATGCATACTGTTAACAGAATAAGCCTTTAAATCAGACAAATGTCGATTAAAATCCATACAATTAAAAAAAAAAGGTCTAAAAAAAAATCTTATTCTTGAGTCAATGCCGATCAATCAGTTGTTAGATCAGCTGAGAGCCAGGCACTTCCCACCGTGCCCTGGGTATTGCAGTCAGTGGAGAACAATTGTGGTGCCTGGCTTTCAGAACTGGAGCAACCTTGATCATGTGAGGTTATCATTTCCCATGTGTCCATGACATCAGAGCAAGTCGGGATCAAGTTGGACACAAATCTATCCGGCATGCATTGGGCGGCAGTTGCCAGTGATCAATTCCATGCAGGCTTGGCCTGGCTCGCCTTGAACACGTCTCATTGTGTCTACGATCTCACCCAGTGACATTGGTGTGGACGTGGGTGCAGGGTATAGCAGGACGTAGCAGGGTACAGCAGCGAATAGCAGGGCGTAGCCTGGCACTGCAGGGCACAGCAGGACGTAGCTGGGCATGGCAGGGCACCGCAGAGCGTGGTGTGTAGCATGATCACAGCAACAGCTGAAACCATAATTTAGTTGCCATTCTAATCCAAGGAAAACTGTTGGGCGTAAAAACATAAGGTCTCTGGGGAATACGCTCACCAGAGCTAAGATAGTAACCAGCATTTCTGGGACATGGACACACACAGATGGTATGAGAGAGGAGAGAGGAGCACAGTGTGTAAAGGAAGTCCCCCAGCAATATATTGTCTCTTTTTTAGTACCTTGTGTCACAGAATTACTCTTTTTAGTTTTACTTCATGGATGAGGTGTAATCTGTTATGTTCAAAATCCCACAAATAAATCATAAAGCATTCTGGATCAGTTGGAATGTTTTAAGGGACTTATTTGAGAAACCTGATAGTAAGGAACGACAAAAGTCCAGCCTGGAAGGGAACAAACCCATGGATAGTTTTTCCGCATTGTTTTGAGACAAGATTTGCCTAATTTTGGCAATGTTACAAAGTTGAAAAAAGGCTCTTCTTGAGGTTTGTTTTAAGTGGGCATTAAAGGATGTATCTTGATCTACAATAACTCTAGATTTTTACACAGTAGTGCTGGAGGCCAGGGCGATACCATCCAGAGAAGCTATATCTTTAGCTAATGAGGTTCGGGGGGCCCAGGACAATAACCTTGATTTTGCCGGAGTTTAACATCTGACAATTGTAGATCATCCAGGATTTTATGTCCTAAATGCATGCTTGAAGTTTAGCTCACTGATATCCTGGTATAATTGGGTGTCATCTGCATATCAGTGAAAGTTAATTTAGTGTTTTCTAATAATATTTCCAAGAGGAAGCAAAAAAAAGGTGAATAGAATTGGTCCAAGCACTGAGCCTTGTGGAACGCCATAGCTAACTTTAGCATGCCTGGAGGATTCATTTTTAACGTTAACAAATTGAGATTGATCAGATAAATAGGACTTAAAGCATTTCTATGTATAAGATAGTGCAAAGAATACAGCACAGCAGTATAAAGACACAAAAGAAGAAAAAGTGGTTTCACATAACATGTCATACAACCTGGTTGTTAATCGTGTACAAGGAAAAACAGTCTCTCTGACCAATTCAGTTGTTAGGTTGGAGGTACCTGTTACATAATGTTAAGCTTAAGATATATGCAGCAGTGCAGGGAAACATTGACAACACAAGTAACTTGTATGAAGGAGTTGCAGCGTTGCATTAGTTATGACTGAGTCATGATGTAACTGTGTGAAAGCCAAGTGAGAGGTACTGGGGAGACACTCTAAACAAAAGACCTGCTGCCTCTCATAAGCCAATTTCCATGCACTTGTACATTTCCCATGCAAAAAAACTAGCTATTAGCATTACACACACACACACAAAAAACATTAAATTCTGCTACTACTCATATTTACAGTAAACAGAAGCACACATTCTTTATTTTTGCACTTGCACAACACAGTCCAACATGTATGTAACTCTACACACACACACACACACACACACACACACAAACACAATAGACACTAACGCTGTTGTTGTGCGTCACGCCTCTTATCAGAAAAAATAAATCCTTTTTTGTGGCAGTTCCAGCCAGATACAGTGCCCGATGGGGCCACATTATGCCATGCACACACACACACACACACACACACACACACACACACACACACACACACACACACACACACACACACACACACAAAACATGAAACTCTGCTACTACTCATAGTTACAAAACACAGATGCACACATTCTTTCTTTCCTACAGTTGCACAGTACACTTCAATATGTATATACTCTACACGCACACATGCACACACACACATAGACACACACACACACAGAACACACACATTAGCAAATGATCCATTAGAAAGCCTTAAGTAGAAAAGTATTCCAACCTGTGAGAATGGATCTACTTGTTCACATTGATATATATTCCCAGAGAACAAAAACACTAAAAGTTAAATAACAAACATATGTTTCAGTGGTTCTTCTGACTTGCTGCTGAATATTAACACCTGTAAAACAGTTGCATACTGCAGCCACATGGTGTCATGAGTTGAGTGGCCAACATGTTGATTTCCTCAGCCTCAAGCTCATGCCCAGTCAGGCATTTAACCAGACTCAAGGTAACAGGAACTCGTATGAATCAGGTACTACGAATGATAGAGAGAATTTTTTTCTCCATCAATCACCAACCTCCTTCTGTCTATAAATGAGTTATTAATTCCAGTAGTCAGCTGTTCAGAAAAGTTTTCCTAGTTGCTGGTGTTTAGAAAACAAGGTGTGCAACTATGATTCACCATCAGGTTGTAGCAATGTGTCATTTAGGCTAAGGCCCTGTTGCCTTTATCTTTGACATAAACTGTGCATTGTAATGAAAAAAAGACATTGCTATGGCTTTTGCAATGGAAAAATTGAAGATTCTTTTGTTTGGTCTTGCGGTTAGAGTTCTGACAAGGATTGAAAAAGAAAATATGTGCAATCACTGCTTGTACACTGATAAAGCTCTCCGAGTTATTATGTAAGAAATAGGCCAACACTTACTTTTAAATTTGAACCTTTTAACAGAAAGGCCAACATATCACCTAGCTGGATTGTAGAAAATGCATCATTTTCCTGGTGTGCAGGCGAGCACAGGGAAATCTGGGAACTCACGCCTCATTTCACAGCATCAATATTTTAGACCCTCACAAGCCTCTGCTTCCGCTCAGCAGTGATGCTATGTTGAGTCAGATGTTTGACTTTAGCAATCTTAGATCATTTTTGCAAGGGCTGGGAATAGGGTTAAAAAAGGTCAGTGAAGGCAGTAGAGAAAAATACTGCATTTAAAGACAATATTCTTTTCCTGACACTCTCTTACTCTTTGTAAAAATGAATACCGGTATACGTGACTAAAGGATTAGTGTGGATAGAGATATAAAAAGTCATATACAGATTTAGTTACCCAAGCAACAAAATCCCTCTTGAATGTATGACAGTGCTATTTAAAGGCTGCAGGAAGCTGGAGTTTAACATTACAGCCTTGGAGGACAGTTTTCCACTGCGAAGTGACGATTAATCTCCCAGGTGTTAAAAGTGTGCCAGTTTTATAACCCTGTTGATGACCATTCATGGCCTATGGCAACCATTTTCCTCTGCTAGTATGTGATACCCGACAGCTACGTTACCAAGTATTAATGAATTAATAATTGATACCCTCAAATGACTTAATATGATTAATTAAATGACTTCAATAATTAATTTAAGGGGCCAAATTACTCATTTGTGCGCATTAATTATTATGTGTTTTCCCAAAAGAGTTCGAAGGTGATTGCGAACATTGCATTGGGACAGGGCCGTAATCGGCTGCCTATCAGGTCTGTGTGAAGAGACTTCACCCCACAATCCATTCTGACCTTTTGAACTTCCTGTGAGGATGAGGTGGAACTCCTCTGTGTTTGCCAGGATGCACTGGAATTTTTACAACATGAAAGGTCTGTTGGGAATTCCACAAGTGGCCCACTTCAAATGAGAGCTGTCCTGCCTTAAAGGGCCGAGCATGTGGCCCCCGGCTCAGAGGTCAAGTAAATAAAGTTGAATGGCGGCCTGCAAGACACAAGGAAGTCAGCTTTTAAAGCACTTTGTGTAACACTGTTTTGCAGACAGGCTTTATAGACTTTGTTTTTCATGTTTTGTTTTTCTTCTTTGGTGGCAATGATTTCTCTCCTGTTTATCTTTTTTGGCTTTTATTGACATTGTCTGTAGAAAAAAGTGATAATATCAATCACATTTATTGATATTATTTTCATGAATGTTTTATTTACTTGGTTTTATTGGTTTAACTAAGCCATGTGAAGGGGCTAAATACATTTAATACGACAAAATACTGTCATTGAAAACACAGTTACACATTGAAATACATTTGAGAGACATTCACTTATACTCATTTCATTCCTTTACAGGGACAACGAGGTACTGATTCAATTTAAGTTTTGTTTTTTTAGAGGCCGGAATTCTTCTTGATACTAAATTGCATTATGATGGGAGCTGCTGCTGTTATGTCCCCTCCATGTGTAGTTATTTGTCTGTTCTAAACCATTTCCACCACTTTTGTAGTAGTGCTACCACACTTAAGAGTAACTTTCTCGATTCTGATTAACTGTAAAGTCTAAAATGACAATTTGTCAGGTTTTCCATTTTGAAGTTTGCGTGTCAGAGAACTCAAGGTTTCCAGAGAGTTTATATGCAAAGTGGCTGAGTAGCTAAATAGAAATATAAAATATGTGATACAAGCCTTCACTGTGGTAAAAATATCCCTCTCTTGGGGAAATTTTTTTTTTTTAATGCTCAAAATAGAAAAAATAGTACACCGGATTCACATGCACAGTGAAATACATATGCTTTAGTAATACTGTTTCCTGAATGGAAGCATTTGTTGAGCGGTCATGTGAACTGTTGAGTTTAAATTTGGCTTCCTCTCTACATCCCGTGACATCCTTTGAGGGAAGGCGAGCTGGGCCGGGAGGGGAGAGGCTGAGGAGATAACCAGCGCGCCACAAGTTCAGCGATAGATAGATAGATAGATAGATAGATATTTATTGATCCCAAAAAAATGGGAAATTACAGTGTTACAGCAGCACACAAAATACACATGCAGTCGTTTCTGGTCGAGGGCAAACTGACAACAACATCACATGTGTAGTGCTGGCTTCACCCAGCATACAGGGATCAAATATCCTGAACGGGGATCCATATATTGACGCTCATCAGTGTCAGCATATGACGGCTGACTGCTCACTAACCTCAACATGCAGAGTGCTCTCATGACACTATGTACGCAATTCGGCTCAGTTAACATGTCACATTCATTCAGAAGCAGGCACACACAACAAACGTGTCCATGATACATGAAGCTTGCTCACACACACACACACACACACACACACACACATAAGGTCCATGGCCCAACTCCAAACTCCACATACACACGAAAAAGCTAAATTAAAAAGTCCCAAACTCGTTTTGGCGTCATCAAAGTAATGTGATATGTCACCACCAAGTGCTGTTCCTTTCCGAGCCTTTGCAACCTCTCCTACTCACTTACCAGGTTACCAGGTGAGGTTCAGGGCTTAAGGCCTTATGGTGGAGATTGGGTATGGTCCCATTTGTTTCCTAGCTAGCAGTCTTCTTCCTTGCCTTTGTTGGTGCATCGCTGCGTTTGTTGGCTCGTTACTGCCACTAACTGTAGATCCGTAGAAAAGCGTGAAACAGCAGGAATGTGTATTGCAACGCCCGCTTACCCTCCCATGTGTATGTTTGCGGTGTGTTAATCCTGACACACTACAATCAATTTCTGTAATTTCTTTCAAAACGTTTTGCATGTTGCCGTCCATTGGTCTGTAGACCACATTATTCTTTGTATGTGAAATCTGATCTGTATGTTGGTCACAAATTTTAGGTGTGGGCTTGATTTTGAGATTAAGATTAAAATGATTAAACATAAATCAAAGAGTTGGCCAATGGCCTAAAAGACTAGTTTTAGGATTCAGGATGGGCTTGCACCAGCTATTGTCCTTTGCTAAAAGCATGTAATCCGTCCTCACAGTTGTGTTCATTGGGTGGTGAACCACCAACCATCCATTCATGAACTCCCTGAAAAGCTCCCTGACCTAAACCCTCCTTTCAGTTTTCTCAGCTTCCTGATCAGTAATCAAAGCGGAAAAAAATTTCAAACACTCTTTTGTTGCCGCCGTCTGTGTCAGGTCCCGATGGGTTATGCAAGCCCCATACACCTGACTTGGTTCCCCAGCGCAGCGGATGTGGCGGCTCCTCTTAGCTAGGCCTTGGCATTCTCGAGTTACTGAGTGTGCAGGCGGACAGGTCCTTGTGTGTATCCCTTACACTTGCTCAGGCAGGCAGGAAGTTCCTGTTGACATGAATGAACTGGCCTTTCAATAATGCAGCAGGAGCTAAGGGGAGAACGGCTGCCTCTCCCCGAGGACCATTACCTCAGTAACTGTCCTGTTTAGGCTGTCTTGGAGGCTGTGTGTGTGTGTGTGTGTGTGAGTGTGTGTGTGTGTGTGTGTGTTTCAGGAAGAGAGAGAAAGAAGAGGAGGAAGCAAGCAGAGTGTTTGTTCTATGTAAAGTGGGTGCATTAGAGTGCATCTGCACTCATGTGTTTGTGTATGTGTGTTCATTCTTACGTACTATGCTTATGTGCACCACATGAACGTACAAGGACAGAAATAATAAGAAGTAATATACTGCTTCTCCAAGGTAACATTTCAGTTTGGGTTTCAAGTTAAGGTTATTCAAATGTAACACGATTGGTAAGAGTACGGGTTAATGTTCAGTTCGACCTTACCTAAGAGAGACAGATATTTCCCCTCAGTTGTCAGAGTTTGATGAGTGACCGAGCACACCGTAACTCCAATTTACAACATTGTTCGAGAGCATTTCAAACCTCATGTCCTGTCAAAATTTCATCCATGTTCCGTTTTATCCTTCCTTGCACTTTCCAGGTATTGCTGTGGTTTAGGTTTGGTTTCTGGTTTGATGCTCGTCTCCTTCTGTCTACATTCCAAGTGTCCATGAACAAGACAATTATCTTCTGAATTGCTCACCAAGTGTCTATATGTAAGTCGCTTAGGATGAACGCTTTAGCAAAATAAGTGTAATGTGTTATTTGCGTTAAGCTAGTTTTGTCCTTAGGTTCAGTCAACTAGTTTGTGCAGTGCAGCCCATTTTGATCTAGTGATTTGTCAAGTTCCAGTAAATAAACCCTTCAAAACCTCATCAAAACAAGACCAAGTTGGAATTTACAAAGATCAGCTGCATGTTGGAACTGGTTTAAGTTGAATCAGGGTTAAGAGTATAGATTTTGCAATCAGGATTGAGGTTATTGTGGGTTGGAGAATGAACGGAAGGTTCTCACAAGAATAGTAAGATAGGTGTACACTGAACACACAAAAACAGTCCTTGTTTTACTTGTGTATTTGTATCTAAGTGACTTAAACCAACAGCATGCACGTTTTATCATCCTAAAATATGACCTCTGCTCACGTTTTCTACACCAGACCATTCATCAAACAGACCTCTTCCCAACAGAGCCATTGTAAATGCTCCTTGTTATCCAACCAGACTAAACAAGTAAGACTACACAGACATTCTTGTTTGGCCATAAAAAGCCCAGAATGGAGCCTCTCCCCTCCTCTCAGAACAACCTCCACACTAGCCTACACTCCTCAACAGCTCTTTTGAAGTCATCCCCCACAGCTCTCCACTATTAGCAAGCCTCCCATCTGCTGTGCCACTGCTACTTCATTACCAGCCTACCGCTGCTGCCATAATCGGAAGGAGAACAGCAGGCTAACTTAGCTTCCTGAACCAAACCCCCCCTCACTCCCATTCCAGATTCCTTATTTAGCTGTCGGCTGTTGGCTTTTATTGACCAAAAACATCCCTAAAACCTATTCCTCCACGGCCTGTGGTAGCTCATTAAGCCAAGCAAGAGGAACAGTACAAGCACAGAGTCCCCAAAGAACACACCTCCACATTGAGTGCAGTTAGTTGATGGTTGCTAGAAAAACATGTGGCACATTTACAACAATTACAACTTTTTGTATTTTAAGGAAGGATGTGTCACGTGAATGTAACATCTGTCCCATGGATCTTTCTAAACACTTTCTTTCTTCCCCTTGAACAGTCCTGTCCTGGCTCCTAAATGGTGGAATGAGCTCCCTATGGACATCAGGATGGCCGGAAGCCTACGCATCATCCGCCGTGGGCTAAAAACACATCTCATCTGTCTACACCTTGGATGAACAAATATAAAAATCTATTTTTTTTAAATATTAATTCATCAGAATTGTTTATTATGACATGTGAAATGAAAGATTCTGATAAATGAATATTTAAAAAATAAAAACGGACTGTCAACATGTTACGAGCGTTGGCATTGCATAGTTTGTCCACCAGAGGACGCTCTTCAGCGTCCTTGTTGGCAACACTGATTATTTGATTTTTGTTAAAGTGTTTTTGTTCAAAAGACTTTCATTTCTTAACATGTTTCATGTCTTAAGTTTGAATTTTTATACATTTTATTTATCAGAACTTTAATATATTTTAATGTTCATCTGTTCTGTTGTAACAATAAAACAAATTGTTATCATATTATTTTAGTGACAACTAGAACTAGAAAACTACAAATAACTCAATAACTAGTGATAACTAATATTAGGAAAATCTCTTTATGTTTTGTTATAAGTTCTGGATTTTTTTTTAAACGGCATATCTTAAATTTATATTTTAAATAACCATATTCGTATCTGTATCGGCCTTAAAAATACTTTATCAATTGGGCTTTAGACACCACGATCCATTTATCGAGTGTGTCTTAAGTTGTACAAACAAGGACAAATGTTGATCATATTTGATATTTGCATATTAGGAACTGGCTTGACTCTTGTCAACAAGTGACTGACTGCAGTGTACACCACTTTTTGGAATTCATGGTAAATATCCCTCATTTATATCGAATTATACATAATATTTGAGTTACAAAAGCAGAAATTATTTAGACTAATAGGTAAAGTCTAAGGACTGCTTTCTGTCTGCAGAGTCAGAACCAAACAAGGTGAAGCAGCGTTCAGTTTCTATGCTCCTCATATCTGGAACAAACTTCCAGAAACCTGCAGATCCGCTGCAACTCTCAGTTCTTTCAAATCAATGCTTATACTGGACTGTAACTTTTGTTTTTGTGCTTTATCTGTTTTTATTTTATTTATTTTATACTGTTTCTTAACTGTTTTTGTGTAAAGCACTTTGAATTGCCCTGTTGCTGAAATGTCCTGTAAAAAATAAAGCTGCCTTGCCTTGCCTTGCCTTGTTTCTGTATTTATTGTTTACTTTTTCATTTTAATGTTTAAATATGTTTATTCAGTATGTATGCACCAAACCAAAGCAAATTCCTAGTAAGTGCTACAGTACATCTTTTCTGATTCTGCTTCTGAAGTGTCAAGCACAACTTGCCCTGCACAGTCACATACCTGTACCTTGATTTGCTTAGCAACTATGTATGTTGTCCCTTCATGGAGTTATCCCACAACATGACCAAAGACCAGCGTTTTGAGGTGTGTTGTAACCATTAAAGAACACAGTACACAAACGCACAAGCTACGCAGGAGGAACATCTGTTTCTAAATGAGAGAGCATTAGCCTGCCACTGCAGCTATCTGGCATCCAATATACTGCCCCCCCTCTTTCTTGTTTTTATATGAGGGGTTGTAAACAGACAGATAGCCTCTGGCTTTACAGCTCCCCTCCCTCTCCTGCCCAATCATTTAGTGACTTCCTCTCAGTGTGGCAGTAAAAAGAGCTTTATTCCTCATTATTCCTCTGATTTGTTACCGCTCTAGACAGCAGGATCAAGTTTAGGTCAGCCCGGTTCTTGTTTGCATGTGAGCAGAGGTAATTCCGGACCTCTCCATGCAGATTCCACACATACACACACACACACACACACACACACACACTCACACACACACACACACACACACACACACACACACACACACACACACACACACACAAAACATGAAACTTTGCCACTGCTCATATTTACATTACACAGATGTACACATTCTTTCTTTTTTAGAGTTGCACAATACACTTCAACATGTATACAACTCTACACACACACACACACACACACACACACTCACACACACACACTAGTGTAGGTGCATGTAAAAACAATATTTAATAATGACAATTTAAACAGCTAAAACATTCAAATTATTCTGAATGAGGGAGGGAACTCAACAAATAATCCTAGTAATTACAAAACGCAACAAAAGGAAAGTAAATATTAAAATGAGGATTGGTAATAACACTCTCTAGGTAAAATAGGTGCATACACAGGTCGACTATTCCTCATCTATCACCTAAGTGTGCCACATCACACCTCATTGCTAAGCATGTGGTTTGTTTATGACGCCATTCGTCACATAGATCCCCACCGCTTCCTCTCCAGCGGGGTCACAGCGCGGTGGGCACAGCACAGACATACACTAAAAAGACAAGCCAAGGTTTTTCATTGATAAGTGCAAATGAGACTGTCTCCCCCCCTCCGAATCATCACCACAGCGCTGCACTACTCAACTTTTTCAAGTTCTCTTCACACATCCACATTCAGACACGCAGGTATTTTCTGCTGTGTTTGCTCACTTCATTGCACATCCTATCTCTGTTAGCATGAATAAATAGAAATAGAGAAAAAAACACACTTGAACGCATGTAATTGAATCACAAACATGTTCCACAAAGGCTCAGGCCAACATTTAAAAATCTAGTTCTGATTTTAGGGACCCTAAGAGTCTACTAAGTGGCATCTGTTTGAACAGTTTTAGTTGTATTTGCTTTATTTCAACAGTCTGCTGTAAACGTGGACAGAATCTGGCCTTTTCCAGGCAAAGCATCAGCTGACAGTGTACTCATCCCAAAGACAGTAAGACACTGTTGACACCTTGAGTCATATTCTTTTTTTGTTCAGGTGACAAAGTGTTCAGAATGTAGCATGACAAGACCAAAGGTTTGCTAATCCACTTTTTTGAATTTGGTTTAGTCTGGATGGTGGGCCTAGAACCCCCTTATATCCCTCGACCCTTCTCCTCAGATTAAACCTGTCTGTGCAATGCAGAAAGATGACAAACTAACGCTGCTGACGTGAACTGAATGTTTATCACTGCTCGTGGTGCTGTCCCGCCAGGTAGCACATGCTGTACTTGCTGTAATTTAGCAAGTGGCAAGTAATCAATCATTAATGAAAGCAGCTCAAAATGTTTCCTACCAAAAGATCCTGACTTGTGTTTGATCTCGGACTTTGACATTCAGTCTTTAGCACTGAGGAGCAAAACTTAATGAAGTTCTTAAAGGGTAACTACCGTTTTTTCAACCCGGAGCCTATTTTCCTATGGTTTTGTGTGACTGTGACTGACAGTAACAGCGATCGTTGAAATTGGTCCAATATTAGAACAGCAGCAGACACAGACCGAGCTCCAATGTAACTAACTCTTTGGGCAAATGTGCGTTGTCAATTTGGTCCACTAAAAGTGCTTTATTATGCCACTGAAAGGCTCAGATTAACATTCTTAGTGACAGACAACATTATGGAAAGATCACTACATAGGCCTTTTTTGCTGATTCAAGTCCACAAATGGACCAAAAGTATGGTGCTGGACTGGTAGCTGGAGAGTCCCAGTTCACCTCCTGGGCACTGCCAAGGTGCTCTTGAGCAAGGCACCAAACCCCAACTGCTATTATTAAAAACAATACATTTAGCGTGTATAGAGCCAACAGAATTTCACATGTAAATTGATAAACTATGTGGTTATTTCCACCCTAACTAGAGTTGCTATTGTTTGAAAAGTGGAAAGAAAACCCCAAATGGCTTTTATCTTGTTTCTGTTAACTTGAATAAAGGTGTATTTCACTATGCCAATGATTGCCAGCAGACGCTGACGCTTTTCTTGTGTTATGTGTCATGCCTCTTTTGCTTCCGGAATGCTGCTGTACAATCTGAAAAACAGACATAGGCAGATCTTCTTTATGGCAGAAGTATGCTATCTCTGTGTAAAAGAGCCTGAAGACACACAAGGAGACCTCACCCATTATAATCCCACACCCCAACTGTGTGCCTTATTTCTTTTCACAAATTATCTTAAGAACGCAGCTTATCAAAGGCTGATGATGTGATTGTTAAAAATGTCACTTTTTTTTTAACTAGTTTGAAAGAAAGTGACCTTTTGTTGTTTTAATAGTCACAATGCACAGTTTAAATATTCCTATTGCTTGTGGTGTAGAGACAGTTCAAACTGCAATAAAAGGTTATTTGTTTCCCTGAGGGAAATTGAGTTGCATAAAGCTGAACACAACAAGCCTGATTCACATCTGAGGCAAAACTAGAAACTAGTTTTACAGTTCAAGTGATCATTCCAGTCTATTACTGTATTTTCAATGAAGACAATGAGTTATACAATGTACTATTATATATACTTGGAAACTGGTCTTGGATAACAAATTATTATGATCTTGAATAGTGTACATTGGAAATACCAAGTGTGACATTGTCATGATTTGTAATGGTGCACTGCTAAAATTGAAAGAGTTCACTGAGTACGACTTTGCCGTTGCTTTACTGAAGCCCACTACTCTGTTTTGACACTCTTTCACAACGTTAATCTTACTCCTCCATGTTTTGCACAATGGGGAGGCTTTGGTCTGCAGCTAATCTGGTTGAGAATGTGGACAGATGTGTAACAGGGCAGGAGGGAATGTACATGCTGCCATGATATGCAAACTCATTGGAACAGAGGTTTTGCTGAGTTTATTTGGTCACAGCAGCCTTTGAGCATTGAATCCGTCCACAAGTCAGACAAAAAGACAGATTGCGAAATCTGCAGCTCTTTCAACCAGCAAGATGTTGTCATAAGACAAGAGGTCATCCTCAAATCAGCCAAATAACCTCTAGTGTAGATGATGTTGTAAGTGTTTTACACTTCCTAGTCAAACACTAACTGAATGTTTGAATAGTGCAATAGTAATACTGAAAAAACATCTTCCAAGTATTGCTGTAAAAGCTGTGTTAGGCACTTTACTTGTTGGGAAAAAATGACATCACCTTTCAGCACGTTGCTATCATAGACCGTTAATATAAATGGACAGAGCATGAGTGACGTCACCCATTGGTTTGTGGAGATCAGAAATGAGTCGT